>NW_019236075.1:107670-143502 GCF_002742605.1 Olea europaea var. sylvestris
TCCTGATAGATGTATCATCTCTCCTGCATATGATATCATAAACATCGTTGGAACTGGTTTCCATCAAATTGGTTACTGGTCAAATTATTCTGGACTTTCAACTGTGCCTCCTGAGACTCTATATTCAAGGCCCCCTAATCGTTCAAGTGCAAACCAACGACTATATGATGTTATTTGGCCAGGAAACACAGTAAGAAATCCTCGTGGATGGGTTTTTCCAAATAATGGGAGGCAATTGAGAATTGGTGTACCCAATCGGTTTAGTTACAAAGAATTTGTATCCCAAGTGCCAAACACTAATATATTCAAAGGATTCTGCATAGACGTATTTATTGCTGCTATAAACATTCTGCCATACGCTGTTCCATTTCAATTCATTCCGTATGGAGATGGCCATGAAAATCCGAACTACACCGAGATTGTGAATTTAATTACAACAGGAGTAAGTATGTTATTTAAATATGATTAGGGTTATAGTTATTTTGAGTTGCACACATGTATGGATGAAGTCTGCTAGTGCTTGGTTATATTGTTAGCTAATCATTATGTTTACTTGTCACAGTTCTTTAATGGGGTTGTTGGTGACATTGCCATCGTGACAGATCGGAAAAGAAATGTAGAATTTACACAGCCATATGCTGCATCTGGACTTGTTATATTAGTCCCAGTTAGGGAGTTGAATACAGGTGCTTGGGCTTTCTTAAGACCGTTTTCTCCTGCACTATGGGGTGTTACTGCTGCTTTATTTCTTTTTGTTGGAATAGTTGTATGGGTTTTGGAGCACCGAATTAATGATGAGTTCCGCGGTCCACCAAAGGAGCAACTGATAACCGTTCTATGGTGAGTTCAATCATACAAGATTTGATAGGGAATACGTATGTTTATTAAACTACCATCCAAAATAGCAACTGATAACTGTCAAATTTATCGATCTATTTTCCAAGTTAAAATTCTCTTGTACTGGAACTAATAAATTTTAATAACCAGCTTAATTCTGCATCCATGTTAATATCCCTAATACCCAATTGGTAGAACTTCCTTTCAGTTACTCTTGAAGTTATGAACTTCAAGAATGGAGTAAAAGACATCTAGCACCATTCTTCGAGTCCACTGTCAAAGACCATCAGAACTCATGTCTCCTATTGTTCTTCAGTTACCTTTCTCCTGATATTAATTATTAGTTTTTGGAGAGTCTACTACTTAGAGAAAAACCTTAATTATGTCAAGTTCTTTTGATGGACTAAAGTACTTAATAAAACATGGACTAAAGTACTTAATAAAACTGCATGGATCTATGCCAACTCTCTTCCTTGGCAGGGGATGCTTTTTCCTGGATGGATAAAAGGTTACTTCTGAATAATTGATTAATTACCTTGATGTAAAAACGTCAAAAGTAGCTGATTTTATCACAACATGTCAAAATTTACGAATTCTTGTAGCATATCTGGTTAGATAATGACCTTTAAATTTTTTTAGTTGTCTGAGCATGCTGTTCTATTGCCATATTGGTGTCTGAGCCTCTGAGAAAAGGTATGCAGTGTTTTGATAATAGAAAGATGCATGGTCAATTACCAGTATTTCAACTTTTTGTGGGGTCTGATGGTATAATTTGGGTTTGTCATTCTTAACCAAAAGAACAGAAAACAGTTATGAAGAACCGGTTTCTCACACCCTTTTGCCTGCTTCTCCTGCAGGTTCAGCCTCTCAACCTTTTTTTTTCACACAGTAAGTGAAAACTGTGTCGATGAATCTTTCTTGTAATATTTTTCCACTACAATTGGTTCCTCATTGATCGATATAACCTTCTGATGCTTTTCTTTTTTTGCAGAAGAGAAACCAATGAGTACTCTTGGGCGTATAGTGCTGATAATATGGCTTTTTGTTGTCTTAATAATTAACTCAAGTTACACTGCTGGTTTGACCTCTATCCTCACAGTTGAACAGCTCTATTCTCCTATCAAAGGAATCGAAAGTTTAAAAGATGGTGATGATCCTATTGGATACCAAGTGGGTTCTTTTGCAGAACATTATCTGACCAATGAAATTGGTATTCCTAAATCCAGGCTTAAAGCCCTTGGATCCCCAGAAGAGTACGCCACTGCACTTCTAAAGGGTCCGAAAAAAGGAGGTGTTACTGCAGTTGTCGATGAACGTCCATATGTAGAGCTTTTCTTGTCAAGCCATTGCAAGTTCAGGATTGTTGGTCAGGCATTCCCCAAAAGTGGCTGGGGATTTGTGAGTAACATCTATTGTTCTGCTTGCGCTTGCGCATTTGTGCACTTTGACGAAGATAATGTTTGTTTATTTCGTTGTCTTCTATTTGTTTCCCAGTGCCCTGTGAAACCTGCTTATGATTGGACTAAATCCAGTTTCAAAAATTCCTCGATGGCTAATTTCTTGCATCTTTATGTAGGCATTTCCACGGGACTCCCCCTTGACCATTGACTTATCAACAGCAATTTTAACGCTATCAGAAAATGGAGATCTCCAGAGAATTCATGACAAGTGGGTTACGAAAAACTTGTGCACTACAGATGATACCGAGATTGAATCAAACCGTCTTCACCTGAGAAGCTTCTGGGTCCTATTTCTTATATGTGGGATAGTTTGTTTTCTTGCTTTCGTTATATACTTGTGGCAGATTATTCACAAGTATCGGGCAGCTGTCGCTGTTGAATCTGCTTCTAATGGACAGGTTAGCTCACATTCTAGACGCCTTCAAACTTTAATATCATTAATTGATGAGAAGAAGGATCAATCTAGAAGGGACCGAAAAAGAAGGAAGCTCGACAGATGACCATGTGCTGCTAAGTAAGAAGAATGAACTGCCCAGAAACTCTGAAAGGAGACTATCAGAAAATTCTTCTGAGAACAACATAATAAACTAGAGGAAGTGAAATCTGTTCACTGGTTAATATACTTCTATCTGTAAAATTCAATGTAATGTACTCATGTTTGTATCTTATGTGATGTTAGTAATTATGTGTAAATAGGGAAAGTAAATTGTAGAGTGTAGACAGTCTTCATCAAAATGTATATATGCTATATATGCATTTAGAAATTCGTTTTCTTGAATGAACTATGTTCATGTATGGCAACACATTTATTTTTTTCTTCTAGTCTTTCTTTCAAGAATTACGGGCACGAGCACTGGGGGTTAAATGCAAATAACAAGCTGCCTGGGTAATGGGCATTAGCATGCTTTCTTTAACAGGTACTCTCCTTGTATGTTTTGCACAGGCGACTCTCCACTTCTCCCCTTTCCCTCTGTCATAACCATCAGCTCATGCATATTGACAGCTATGATCAGAATCCCATTCTTGGAGGCCATTGTGTATTTGAGTCAAAATCTTGATATTTAACGAAAAAGATGATGAAGAAAGTAAAGTCTGTTAAAAAATAATGCATGATTAAATTTACGGTTGCATCACAATTTATAGATTTGTTCAGAATCCCATTCTTGGAGGCCATTGTGTATTTGAGTCAAAATCTTGATATTTAACGAAAAAGATGATGAAGAAAGTAAAATCTGTTAAAAAACAATGCATGATTAAATTTACGGTTGCATCACAATTTATAGATTTGTTCAGAATCCCATTCTTGGAGGCCATTGTGTATTTGAGTCAAAATCTTGATATTTAACGAAAAAGATGATGAAAAAAGTAAAGCCTGTTAAAAAACAATTCATGATTAAATTTATGGTTGCATCACAATTTATAGATTTGCAACAACAAATGATGTGATGAAATTTGATTCGATCAAAATCTCATCAACCAAATATATATTAAAAGAACACTTATAGATCAACTTATATTAAAAAAAAAAAACACTTCGATAAGAATAAAGCAGGATTAAAGGGGGAAATAAAAAAAATAGTTGAGAAAAGTTGTTCGCCCATTGAAGCAGTAGGTGAGCTGGATTCAGAATGTCATGAGACAGTTCGGTTCATGCCTGGCGTGGGCGTTAGAGCATTGGAAGGACCTTTTCCTAGTAGAAGAGGATCGGAAATATTTTTGCATATACGCCCAAATCGATCAATAATATCATAATCCGTTAAATTAGCTCTCCCTATCATGCTAGGATAGGAAATCCTATATTTTATATATCCATATGATTGCGTCATATGACTTTCTTTTTGATACCTCATCAATCTGTAAAAGATAATGTAAATGATGATATACGACAAGTGTTTTCCATGTCATTTAATGAGTTTCAAACTGGGGTCTTGATCATTATTGTTATGCTCATGATTTTTATCAGTACATTATCGTTATTATGTATATATAGGGGAAGTATAATGTACATCGTAGATAGCCATGTATGGCAAGACATATTTTTTTTCTTTCTTCCACCCTTTCTTTTAAGAATTACGGGCATCAGCATTGGTGATTGAACATAAATAACAGATACTCTCTTCATATCTTGCATGGGCGACTCACATTCTTTGGGCGTGAAAATCTCGATTTGTTTGCATTGCCAATAGCACTCTATCATGCAATGTGCATTTTTATTTCTGTCCTCTCATTGTGCCATAGCCATCAAAGCACACAAAATGACAGCAATAATCAGAATCCCACTGTTGGAGACTAAAGATGATGAAGAAGGTTTATGTTTAAGAATTGATTTGATTCTAATGCAGTGATGATGTAAAAAGGCTATGGATCTTCTCAACTATTTAAGGATAAGCCTGTTCATAAATGATGCACAATTTATGCCCATGTCTTCAAGTTTAACGTTTGATTCTAATGCAGTGATGATATAAAAAGTCAATGATCTTCTCAACTATTTAAGGATAAGCCTGTTCATAAACAATGCACAATTTATGTCCATGTCTTCAAGTTTAACATTTGGAAAGAAAAATTAAAATAAATAAATAAATTTTGCAAATGTGAAATAACCTCAATAATTTTTTATTTTTTATTTTTGAAGTTCTATTGATGTTAATGTATCATTTTGTTATGGTAAATGCATTTACAAAATGAATATAATTCTTTTCTTGATAATGAATGACACTGATACCATCATCTTGTTAATTAATTAATAAACTTCAAACTCGGTCATTATAATCATTATCGTTATGCTCCTCTATATATAATTAATAGAAGATACATAAGACATTTTTATTTTACATTTTGCTATAGGAAGTGATATTGTGTAACTAGCAATCGTTTCACTAAACATGATTCTTATATACAGAAAATATGATCAAATCAATATTTATGGCTTTTTTGACCTATCAATATGTAAATAAACCAAATAGTAAGTCGATTAAATAATTGGAAGACGATGAACAAATAATTAATATAGCAGTTACTGTGAGGAAAACCAGTCTGATATATCAGGAAAATGAAGACATTCATTCACTTTGTTATTGTATAAAGTCATATCAAAACTCCGGAAAATCTACTAGGAACCGGAACTTGACCGCTTTCTCTCACAAAGACATATAAAATGAAAAGATTACGCATTAAAATGTGATAAAGTTTTGTGATGACTGTTAAACCCACGAAGGCAGGAACCCATTTTGAGCATCCACTGATACTTTCCTTGTGTGTCTTCTTGCGCAGGCAACTCTGCACCCGCTCTCACAATCCCAGTGCGTAAAAATGTCGATTTGCATGCATTCGGAATAGCACTCTATCATGCAATGTGCATTCGTATTTCTCTCCGCCCCTTCTGCCATTGCCATCAGCAAAAATGCGAACATAATGAAGGCGATCATCAGAATCCTATTATTGGCAGCCATTGTGTGCTTTTGCCAAAAATCTTGATTATTAACAGCAAAGATGATGAAGAAAGTATGTTTGTAAGAATGGATTCTAATACACTGATGTAAAAGGCCAAATCTTTTCATCTATTTATAGATGATGAAAGGGTGTCTGTTGCCGTTTTCGTGTCTTTTCAGTTTTCAGTTTCAGAAAGAACACGCCTGTTCATAAACGACAGTTAAATTTATGACCATGATCTGGTTTATTAATCGACTTGAAGATTTTTGTAGTAAATAATCTTTTAGAAGTCATTATTAATCAGTGAAATTAATAGTATTTGTGACAACATAAACCTTCGTACTTTCTCTCTCTCATTATATTATCTTCCGTTGACATGGATATTTTACATTTTTTCAGTTGAAAGGCAAACTCATAGCGCATCAAGCACTTGTTTCTCGGATCTTAAGATGGAGAGGGAAAAAAATGTATAGATAGTAAACCAGAGAAAAAAGAGGGTGAAAGCAAGAACACGCCTTTACCGCGAGAAGAGGTAGCGAATCGATGGCGCCCCCGAGGAGTTTCTGGTCATCTTTGTGGCCGGCTACGTTGGAGGAGCTAACGTGCACCTTGTCATCCCTCTCGATAACATTAGCATCTTTGTCGGCCATTTGAATCGGAGCTTGCCTCCCCTTCACATTGCAAGGCGACGGTTATCCCTAACCTAACGAAAAAATAAGGAAAACGATACCTACCGGCTTATTCTACTCTTTTCCCATAGGCCGAAAACCCAAATTCTCCAAAACCCAAAAGAAGGAATAGTGATTCGGAGGACTAAATTTTCTTGTTTTGTATCACCAAATTACGTGATATCCTATTCCGCTGTCGTTTGAGGGAATTCCGCTGTTTAGGATCTTGAAATTCCGTTTTTAATCTGTTAAGAAGATTTGTATCGCACTGGATTGCAGAAACCCATGTGAATTTCTTTATTCAGATTGGAATTTCTAGGGGAAAGTCTGCTTTTCAAGATGAGGGCGATGTAAGGGTTTTTCACTTTTCCTTATTTTCATGGATTGTTCGGGTTATTTCGAAAATTTGAACTGGTATACGTGTTTCTGAAGAGAAAGTTCTAATAATGTTCATTGGAACCACAGAGCAGTAGCTCTTTCTTTGGGTTCTCTTAAATTTTTTCCTTTTATTTTGTTAATAGGCATAGATCTAATTTATTTGGATTTACGAATAGACAACATATATTTTTCTTTAACAAGCTGCTCCCTTTCTACCTATTGAAAGGAGGGGGATGTTTTACTTCCTGCCAGAAGTCAACATACGGCCTGATGATGATACAAATTGAGTTATTTTCATATACTGTAGTGTAAAGGTGCCTTTACTGATGTTAAATTGACAATTTGAAATCATTCTTGTTGATTAATATTCCTATTTTAATTGAAAATCTCTCTTGATAGTTATCAAATTTATTCTCCTCATGTGACATTCCTATCTCTTGATGAAAGATGCGAATATGATAAATGCATTAAACAAGCTAGAACATCTTTAAACAACCATGTGAATCATAGAGGTATATATCTCTATCCTCTATCGAACCTTACAATATTTATTATTTTGTACTAATGATCGTATTGTCTCTTTCGATAACAACAAAATCCCAAAACAATTTAACTAGTGGCCAGCTAATTGAAAAGTATGAAAAACGATAATAAACATCCAAACATTCAAACAAATTTAACGTCAATTTAATTATTCAAATTAAAAACTTCATAACAAAGGTTCATAATATCCTAGCAATAATGAAATTAGCCACGTATGATGTTGAAATTAAACAAATAAAACTTGAACGACATCACTGAGTAATTGACGAAGCTTAATTAATTTCCAAATTGACGTTGCCATGGTCACGTCTTTGTCGTCTTCGTGTTTGCCTTATCTTCCGTCCAAATTTGTTTGTGTAATTCTCCCTTTTCCTCTCTCAGAAGCTGCCCTTTTTTTGTGTTTTCACATAACTAATTCAGTCTCCTTTTCCAATTCTCACAGCACGCGTCTGTCTTCCAAATTTTGTACAGGCAGCAACCTTTTTTTCTTTACTCCAACTACCGCCGTTTTTGTTTCTTAATGTATATATTTCCAGCAGGCAGCTCGTTTTCCCCCTTCTTTAAATTGTCTGCTCCTTCCTTACTGTTTGTGTGTATGTTAATGTTATCACCTCTTGGCTGCCTCCAATGTGTGTATATAAATATATAAACCAGCCTCTTTTTCAATTTTCCCCAGCTGCCCTTTTTTTTTCTTCTCTCAAGCAGCCGCAAATTTTCCTTTTTTTATTTTATTTTTCGGGTTTACGTAATTGTGTATACACTAGTCTATTGCACAGGCAGGATTATTTTGAACATGATATTAGCGTTTTGAATGTTGATACGAATTTACTGTTTGAAGAAGAAGTGAATCAATTGGTTATAAAAATATAATTTGAGGTAAGCTATCTGTAATATTAATTGGAAAGATTCCATATAGTAATTACAAAAAAGAACTTAAAAAATTGAAATAGAAAAAAACAATTTTTATAAAGAATTATAAATTGTCAAAATAAGCCTTAGATTTATATTTTATTGGAATTTAGGAAATTTGAATTCAGATTTTCAATTTTGTAATAGATTTCATTAAAATTTATATTTTTTCAATACTTGCTTGGATTTCTAAAACATCTTTCTTGAAGTAGTCACATAAAGTAATGATAAATTAAATTCTCTTTTTGGAAGGAGAGTTCTCCTATCACGAAGAAGAACTCTCCTTTCAAGAAGAGAAAACTCTCCTTTTTAGAAGAGAGTTTTCTCCTTTTTAGAAACGAGACTCTCTGCTGACGAAGAGATTCATTTTCGTCCACGGAGAGTATTATTTTTAATGCATAATTTTAATTTAAATGTATTATGTTAATAATGTAATTTTTGTTTTTGCATTTAAAATTCATTTTAATTTTTTTCTCTTTACAATAAAATTTATCTTCTTCAGTTTTAATGAAATAATATGAATATTGTTTGTCTGATTTTTATAATTTTAATTTATTTAATTACGTAATATTTTTATGAGTTTGTTTTGCTCACATTATAAATTCTTTTTTTCTTTTTAGTTGTTTTTTCTTTACGATAAAATTTATTTCTCTAAATTTTAGTTCAATAAAAAAAATATTTATATGTTCTTTGTTTAATATTTGTAAATTTAATTTTTTTAATTTCTCTGTTTAATTAAATAATATTTATATATTGTTTAAGAAAGTAATTTGTTAAATTTTGAATTACTAAATTTTACTTTTCATTGTATTTATTTGAATTAAAAATTTAAACTCTATCATAATTTTTAAATTTTTTAAATATTTTTTATCTCTTGTTTGTTGCATCATAAATTTTTATTATTTCTACTTAATTTAAAAATTGTATTATTTAGAACAGAAAGATAATGAAGAAACTGAAATTTGTACAACAATTTATTAAAGTCAAAAGCAGATATGTATTGCCATTCGGTAGTATTATAACCGTAGTCTTTACCCAAAGGTATACAATTAGGGCCGTTAATGTAGAGATAGAAATAGGCTGATCATGTTACCTTCTTTAAAAATTATAAAATAAAACACTGCTGCCTATTGTCACAAAAGTAATGTAGATGTTGTTCACTCATGCTTTTCTTTGGAAGTGATCACAGTGGTTTGATCATCAGTTGTATAGCCCGTGTGAGTCTTTTTTTTTGGGTCTTGATTCTGCTTCAGTAGGTACATTTGATGGTTGGAAGAGAGACCTTTTTGCATATGGTGGAGTAATTTCTTCAGAAACTGTGTAATTTTCATCGGGTTGGCCATCAACTTTGTTCTTGCCTTTTGCATGTTTATTGTCAGAACTTTCTTTCATTTTAGTTGGCATGCTCGGATCATTTGGGATAGTTGAAGAATTCATTTGAGTTGGCATGGAGGAGTTGAATACAAATATGATTTCGAAACGGTATTCAAGTGGATCATAGCACTTTTCTGTCATTTTTAGGTAAAACAGCATTTTTCGTATCACTTTCCAATTTCATGACACCATTGAATTCTGTATTTCGCTCCTGTGTAGACGAAATATATTTTTCAATACAGCGACATATTTGTTGTGAAGAAAGAAAGTATTATTAAAGGATGCCGGACGTGATGTTTTACCTTGTGAAGATGGTCCATTATGGCATTGGCATCACTTTCCAATAACACCTCTACTGCATCTCTTATGATGGTTATATCTAATGAACCAGATTTGTCTTCAAGTTGAATGAAAGCATTTACCCTAAAAACATTTTTTTTCCAGCTATAATTTATGTACCTTGTTCATGAAGTAATTATTAGTAAAATTTGAACTTATGTGTAATGGAAGAAGTTACCTTGGGATAGCTTTTGCGTGTTCATATTTACAAAAGCGACATTTATGAATTTCTCCAAAGTTTGCGTTGAACGTCCTCTTGTAATTGCTGCAAGACATATACCAAAATTTTTTGTTTCTTGATGCTATTTTCCAATTTGCTCTCATCCAGTAGAATTTTTTCTGTTAAAACATATGTCTCCTGTAATTAGATAGGGAGATAGTACGAAGGAAAATGTATGTTGTTGCTATATTGTGCGTTATGAAATATTGAGAGAATGTTTTCCTAAGTATAAAATTATCGTTAGGTAGACTCCTAGTAAATCCTCAATTGGTGTCAATTCATTCTTAGTTGGAGGAGAAAGTTTTGGTGGGCTGACAGCAATAAAAGACTTATTTTCTGTCATCTTGTCAAGTGTTTCTTTGTTAGCTTCAACCCTGCAATAAATAATGACAAATTTAGATTTAAAATACTTCTCTTTTTTTGTTTTTGTTTTTGTTTTTGTTGTTTTTTTTTTGTACAAGAAGCTGTAAAAGCAAAATGTGTGTTGGGTATGTTGTAGTACCATTCTTTGTATTCTACAATGGCCAGAGTTGAACGTCAATGAAAAAATTGCTGTTTACTTTGGTTGAAAGTGTGATGCCTGCAGAAAAGAAATTAGGAATTATTTATATGACTTTTTTCCTTAAAAAAAAATCATAATAGCATTATAGATGAAGTTGTATTTGTAAAATGTATTTAGTGTTGAAAGAAAAAACCTTAAGATTTGTAGCCCATATGATGGGTCTATTTGCAAGGTTTTTAATTATTGTAGTACATTCCCGTTCGACAAAGTTGTCCCATAAATTTAGTATCACAATTTTGAACTATTTGTCTATCAAGATAACATCTTGTAGATAGGCTTTTGTACCAAAGTTAATTTGAATAAGTCGTTTATGTCGAACAGCTATAGCGAGACCCATCACACCTACGAGAAGGTCACGTAAAGTGTTTTTTTTATGTATTTTTGCATGTAATAAATTTGAAATGATTAGTTTAAGTTGAATATGTTAGAAATCCTACTTATGTCTGTATTCTTGACCATATGCCTCTCTAGTTGATCAAATGGAGTGAGTTCATATTTTGAGAATAGGAGATTCAAGTTATCCTCATTTAATTCCTCAACCTTCGTTCTACCTGTTATATTCCAAATTTTTTGATCCGGAGAACTCCGAAATTCACTTTTGAAATCTTTAACGGTTGCGTTTGAGACAACGTATGTTTTTCCAAGTTGGAACTCATCCTTTAGTGTAGTGATATTGGCATCGTACATTGTTCCTGTCACTCTATTCCCATGATGAACATTAGAAAAGTATGAAGATATTTACGAAACACATAGGTATAGTGATAGGCAGAAAATTATTGGAACGAAAAATATATATACCTCTAAATCCATGAGAGCAATATTTTGGTAATGGCTATTGGAATTTCAAGCAGTCTTTGGGGATTGTTTTCCTGCCACGATAACTTTTGCTGACCAATTAGTCTCTGAAGCTGAAATTTGTGGTATGAATTTATGAGGTGCAGCCATTTTATTACTCGTAGATAAATATAGCTATAAATGTAAGATAGTAGTTAATATGGAGGGAGAAGAAGAAGGTTGTGTGAATACAAGTTAGAATGTGTTACACTATGAAAGCTGTAAATGGTAATGATAATCTCTTTGTTTTCGTAGATGTGAAGTTGAAGCATTGTGTTAGCCTATTTATAGAATTTCAAACTAAGACGTAATGGTTTAATAAATATTTTAATTTTGGGGACGTGATATTGGAAGGATGAGGTGAAAGTATTAATGTGTACATGTTGTCATCAATTATGTAACTGAAGACCGAATGGTAGAACTGTTGGGTTTCCAAAAGCAAGATATAATACAAAATGTGTACGATATATGTGGCAATTTGAGAACAGAAATCTACGAGAACTGTTGTAAAATTTTGTTTCGCAAGTGTACGACCCGTAACAAATAATAGTGGACCTAAGAGTCCGATTTGTCGATCCCACAAGGACTATTTTCTAGCACTTAATTCAATCTTTCTTTAACTACTATTTGACTAACACAAATCAAAGGTTGTAAAATCTGGGTTTTAATCTAAATTCTAGAAAATAAATGAATGTTCACACGATTGGTTGGAGAATCAAATAATGAATGAATGTTAGGGTAGAATAACTTCACCAATTGATCACCTTTACATCTCAAATTAAAACTCAATTCTAATGTAGCGCTCGGTCGAATTCTCCTATTGTATTCAATTTACCCCTCTTGAGTTTTCATTGAGCCTATTCAACTAATTAAATTTCATATCTCTATGCAAATTCAACTTAGTTAAATGAGTTCTATATTTTAGGAATTCAATTATGACCGCAATAAATGGTAGATGTATCTCTACTCGTTATACCAATTTATTGGATTTTACTACATGGTCTAAATCCTAAACTCATATCTCTATTTGTAAAGAATTCACAAAAATCATCAAATTATTGATCTAATAATTTAATGCATTCAACTCATAGCAAAATCAACACATGGAAGAATTAAAAACTGAAATTCTTAATAAGAAAATGTAAAAGATCCCAATTGGTTACATTATTCCCCCTAACAATGAATTTAGCTACTCATAATACAAGAAGAAAAGTAGGAATTTGTCTTAGAATACATCACCGAGTTTGTAATAAAGATGTAGAAGAAAAAGTAGAATTCTTGCACCAAGATCTCATTCCTCTTCCAATGAATGCTTCTAATCTTCAAATCTTGGTGTTAATCTTCTTTAATTTCTCTTTTGAATCTCCCTTTTCGTTGACTTCTCTCCAATATGTCAAAGAACCCTTCAAAAGTATGAGGAAGATGTATTTGTAGGTGCCCCTCCGTTTTATGTAGAAGTAGGGTTTTTATGGATTTAAAAATGGCCCAAAAAAATGCGCCCTAGATTTTCAATCGTAACGCGTAGGCGCTACAAGACAGCGCCTAAGCCCTAACTACAGCGCCTAGGCGCTATGTCTTCAGCACCTAGGCACTGATGGTAGTGCCTGGGCGCTGCCTCTCTGGTTCAAATTTCATCCTTTTTCAGTTTTGTAGCGCCTAAGCGCTATGAATGCAGCACCTAAGCGCCGTCTTTCTGCCCCATTCCATGTTTTTGGTCTCTTCATTCACTTTAATACTTCTTTTCACATCGCTTCTCCTAATCTTCAAAACAACACTAACAAACACATTAAAAACGTTCTATACTCACAAGATCTATCATTTAATCAAGCTAAAATTGTGCGAAAATCATGAGTGAAATAACTCATCAAGAACCAGAGACAGCTCTTCGAACAACATCGAAAATGGCAAGAAGATTACCTGCAATCTAGCTTGCGTTCCTACATGGACACTTCATTGTCAAGTTTCTTTAACATACAATTGGGGAAAGACAAACAATTATTCCAACAACAACAAAAATGGCTAGAAGATCATTACCAGACCATGCACTCTTATGTGGATACCAGTCTAGATTCCATACGATATTATGTTCATGAACAAAATAAGAATACGCTGCAAAAGTTTTCTGACTGGCAATCAAATATGGAAGCCATTATAAGTTGTATGCAACAAGACATTCCTATTGGAAGAGATCCAATTCCTGATGATCAACCAAAGGATACTTCAACGTCTCAACAGGTTGAAAGTGTTGAAACACTGCAAAGAGAGAGGAAAAAGAAGAGAAAACAGATACAAACTTCGTTGTCTACAAGAAATCGTTTAGTAAATTAAATAAAAAAAAAGATTACACTTTAAAAAATGACTTACAAGTAAAAGAAGCACATGAAGTAATTTAAAATTAATTACAAAAACTTATAATTGTAAAAGCTACTTATAGTTAAAAAAAATATTAATCTCACCTTCTCTTACAATTGCAAAAGCTACTTATACGTAAAAAAAATTAACTTAAAAACTTGTTAAGTATAAATATTTAGATATATTTAGTTGCTTAAATTAAATATTAATAAAAAAATGACTTTATCTAGAATGTAAAAAGTTAGTAAAAAAAATTACTATCTAAAATGTAAAAAGTTAGTAAAAAAAATTACAAGAAGTTATTTAAAAGTATTAATAAGAATACTTATAATTGTAAAAGCTACTTATGGATAAAAAATTATTAATTTCAATATTATTAAGTAAAAATTTAACTATATTTCCCATTTACTTTAAAAGAGAGGATCCAACATTTACTGTTCAACCTGAGGCAGCGGTTTCACACTTAACTTGTTTTGTATTGTAGCTGAACTTATTATGCGCTATTCATCACAAAAAAAAAAGTTCTTCTGGAAATAATAATGAAATATGGCAGCATTATTGCTGTCTTTATTGACTTTATAGAACCATTTTACTGTAGTTTCACTTAAAAAATATCCTTTCACTTCGTTAGATGATGTAGCTTCCAGAAATGAAATTAATGAGACCATTTTATTGCCTCCATTGTTGACTTACACAAGTGATTTACTGTAGCCGTCCCTTCCAAAAAAAATCTTCTCGTGCATCATGAGAGAGTGAGACAAAAATTATGGCAGCGAATTGTAGGAATTTTTTATCATGCCAATTACTATTCGTTCAGGAAGTATTTTATTATTGCCCATTTGACCCTTATATGCATACCGATGAGCCATTCACTCCTAACCGGATACAATAATTTTTTCCTTGGATAATTGATTTTGTGTTTTATATCACATATCATTTTTATTATAAAAATTGTCGCGAAAAAATAATAAAGATTAATAAATAATTGATTTTTTTAAAGAAGAAAGACGAGTTATACGTATTTTTTAAAACACACGTTTGATGTATGTTTAACTATTTTTGATATCCATTTAGATCATTCAATGCGTCTATGACATAGTTCTCGAAATGAGTTTCGAGAGAATATAGAAGATTTATGTATTCGACTACGGTACAATCGTCGATGAATTTATAAAGTTAGCATGTTATCGAAATTCTTAATTTTTTAAATAATGTCTCTTTTGACATTAAAAAAAATTTAAAAGTTTATTAGAAAATTTTCTAAATGACGTCAAAAATTATTGTCACGAAAAAATAATAAATATTAATAAAATAATTGATTTTTTTAAGAAAAAAGACAAGTTATACACATTTTTTAACACACACGTTTGATATACGTTTAACTATTTTCAATATTCATTTAGATCATTCGATATGTTTATGATATAGTTCTTGAAATGAGTTTCAAGAAAATATAGAAGATTTATGGTAGATTTTTATAAATAAATAAAATCGCGCATCACGGAGCATTTGGAGTTACTCCGTTAGGCAACCTTTTTTTTCTTTTTTTAAATAGATGATGTTCAGTGTCAAATTTTTTTTCTCCATGAATTTTGCATTTATTATATTCTTATTAGTGTATGAATTTTAGTTTTTTGGAAAGTTTTTGAAGCAATATCTAGAAATATTTTCATGATATAAGAAAATAATTGTAAATTATTTTTACAATTGTATAACAATATTGTGTCATCTAGAAAAAATATACTTGTATATTTCATACTTGAATAAGAAATATACAAGATTATACAAATTTTTTGCTTGTATTCTTTGATAGTGTTAATATGATTGAGTTGAATGTGAATATTATATTTCTAAATTTAGTGTAATTTATTATTGAAAAATTGAAGATTGAGCACCATATTCATATGTATTTATATTTTGTGCTTCATATATATTTAATATTTATTTTATACTTATGTTGAAAAAATAAAAATTTGAATTTTTTTTTGAAATTCGGTTTGATAAGTGAATGTACGGTATTCTGCATTCTCAATATTTGTAAGTGCAAAAATCGATATATAAAAATACAGTAAGCTATAATTACGGTAGGCAACATATACGATAAGTTGCAAATATGGTAGGTAGCATATACAGTAAGGTGAAAATAAAGTAAGTTACGGTAAGTTGCAAATATGGTAGGCAGCATATATGGTAAGGTGAAAATACGGTAAGTTGTTTGCAAATACGGTAGGCTGCAAATACGGTAGGCAACATATACGGTAAGGTGCAAATATGATAAGTTGTTTACAAATACGGTAGGTCGCAAATACGGTAAGCTACAAATACGATATCCAGTATATACGGTAAGCTGCATATATGAATTTATAATTTGTTATAAATGTATAAAATTTATTTAATATTGAATTTCTTAAATATTAAATATTGTAATTCAATATTGTTTCCTTTTTTACAATTGTATTTTCGAAAATTAAAAAAAGAAAGTGGTTATGAACTGCTAATTTTTAAATGTATTTTTTTGTTGGAGATAAAATTGTTTTTTTATGTTATTTGTAAAAAAAAATTATTATGTATTTTTATTTTTTACATTTTGTGAAGAATATTTTTTATGGTGATTTCACAATAATAGAATGGAGATAAGGGTGTATATTTTTATCAGGAATTTCACAAGAGACTATCCTATCAACTTGTTCAGTGGAAGAAATTTTATGACCACAATTAAAAATCAACAATAGATGTGCGTGAGGGAGACCTCTTTTTTGAAGTTCAATCACATATATATGAGCAATAATAGGACCAAAAATATCGTTTTAATACAAATCATTTTTAAGTTCTTCTAACTTTGCTCTAAATACACGTACAATCAAATTTGGTCGATTTTGAAACTCATCATTGTGTTTTAATTCTTGCTTAATTTCTGGCTAATTTGGATTACATGTTATAGTTAGGAATAAATCTGGTTTTCCATAATGTTGGACAAGAGCCATAGCATTTAAGTACCTCCTTAGCATATCTCTAAGTCCACATGTAAAGGATTATGGTAAAACAACTTTTTTCCCAATTTTGTTCCCTCTAATTTCTCCTTTATGTACACTATCTACAATACCTTGATAAAGTTTAGCACGAATTTGTTTCTGATTATTACAAAAATAATCTAACCTGGATGTCTCTATCTTAACGTACATATCTACAACATATTGTTGGAAAAGTCACCAGTATGAAGCAATACAGACTTACCAGAAGTTCTAGTTTGTAACTTGTACAAATAGTACTCACGACATGATACTTGTGACCGTTTCTTCGTTTCCTTAAGCACTACACGAGGAAAAATGAAGCAAATTTTATATTTACTTCAAACATCACATCTATGGAGATATAAGAAAGACACAAGAAAGTACATGAACAAACCATTAGCCTCTTTTTCAATAATTTGAGCTACAAAATTTATTATATTAGGATTAGCAACATGGTCGACCAATTGCGCAAGCTGAGAAGATGTGTTTTCGTATCTGTGAATACCTTCATGCCAACCACATTCACCAAATGAGAAAAGCAAAGGTTATTACAAAGGATCATAACAACCATAATAATAATGAATCCTATGCGAATCACTAGAATGTCCATATATAGTAATATTACGAACATGAATATTTGTGTTTTCATCATCCTCAACCCATATGATAGCTACTTAAGACGCCGACAGAGTATTAAAAACTCTCTGATCGAGTCCTCGGTGATATCTTATTTGTATTTTATGCTCATGCAAATCGGTTATATTATTTAGAGACCTAAAGAATTTACTATACGGATTTACCTTCAAGATTTCAATTAGAAAAAGCAAAGTGGATTCTACCAGACTTTCGGAAGTTTTCATTCGATTTTGGAGTTCATTATCTGTATCGTAAAAATATAATTGTATATAAGAAGGCATATTATTATCCAGCATAAGTTGATTTACATAATGATATACTTGTTCCTGAACTCTAAATGTGTAAATACCTTGGTATCCTTTAAACAGTTCCTTATCGTACTTTACACCAAATGAAGTGAAAGCAAAGTGATTCTTATATCCACGCGCAAGTTTTTTAATTCCAAACATGCATGTTCTTTAGACGTAAATAGAGTGTACAATTCATCGGTGAATCATGCATAAAAAGTTTCACTTTCGATCAGAGCAACAAAAACTTTTAGTTGCTCTATACAATTTGCGAACGCCACAATGCTTACAATAAGTGCACGTCGGTAATACATATGCAGTAGTTGGTATACTAAACAAATTAGAACTTTCATGTAATTCAGAATCAAAAACATTAATCGTCTCTTCATTCGAAGTAAAAGCCTCAGAATGAGAATGTATTATATATTCATGCCCATAATCAACACCAGAACTATTATTTTTAGATAACATTGGATCATTTATCCTCTTACGACGATCAATACTTATAGTTTGAATTCGATTCCTCCTATCCACCCGCCTTTGATTTTGTTGTTGGTGAATGAAAGCATTATACGATTTATTTGTGCTATGAGATAAAGTTTCAAGATCAAAATAACCAGGCTCGTCATTTGTAGATTTTTGCAGAGAATCCATCAGAAGAATAAATTTACCACTGATTTTGAATAATACGAAAAATTATTAATTCAATTAGAAACTAACAAATAATAATTGCATTTAAAATACTGTAAAATAAGTGTGGTAAATAAGAAAAAGTTTTGCGACAAAGCAAACTTCCAACAACAACATAAACTTCATAGCCATATCTAATAAAAAATAGACAACTCCAATTAGATTTTCACGTATATATAGAGATAAGAATATACCTCACATCTAGGTAGAGTAAGATGAGCCAAGCTACATTTTCATTTATACACAGAAATAAAACCTACATACCTTAAATAAATTCAAAAGAAACCCAAAAACGAAAACACAAACAAAGTAAATAAAAAAAAAATTGCAAGAACTTACCCAAAGTTAATCGTCACAATTTCTTCCCTATGGTTAAGATACGGACTGCACGACTTTTTTTCCCCACTAAAAGAAACAAAAATTTAGAGAGTTTTTTTTTTTCCATAGATGAAAGTTGAATTTTGGAATTGAAGGAGAGAGGATGAGTGAATTCAAAGAGTGATAGACAGTAGATTATTTATATTTTCTTAATAATATAATATAATAAAAAAAAATACCAAACCACTTTGATCAAATCCATTTCAAACTAGTTGAATGTGAAAACACATGTAATAAAAACGAACAATCTAACTCTGCACACAAAAGAGCACTTCAATTTATTTTTAAAATTTAAAAAGTAATAACTCTCTTATAATTGTAAAAAGCTACTCTATATATCTATCTATAAATTAAAAAAAGGTATTAACTTAAAATTTTTTAAGTACAAATATTTACATATATTTAGTTTTTTAAATTTTAAATATTAATAAAAAGGATACACCATCTAGAACGTAACAAGTTACTTATAAGTAAAAAACATTACTTCAAGTTATCTAAAATAATAAATAATTGCAAAAAGTACTTATATAGATAAAAAAAAATTAAATTCAACATTTTTAAATAAATATTTAGATATATTTAATATTTTTAAAATTAAATATTAAAAAAATATTAACATGAAATAATTTTTTTTTCAAAATGCCTCCGTGCATGGAGTGTTATATGAAATAATTTTTTTTTTTCAAAATGCCTCCGTGCATGGAGTGATAACACTCCATGCACGGAATATTAAAAAAATATTAACATGAAATAATTTTATTTCTTTTTTTTTTATTTCAAAACGACTCCGTGCAGGGAGTGAAAATATGAAGTGATTTTCACTCTCATGTGCATGGGAGTGATTTTCACTCCATGCACGTGTTTAATTGTAAAAATATTAATTATATCTAAATTTACTTAAAAGTGTTAAAGTTAATTTTTTTTTTATAAATAGCTTTTACAATTATAGGTTTTTTTTTAATTTTAAATAATTGGAAATGAGTTTTTTACTTATAAGTAACTTTTTAAATTCTCTATCGTCTAATCCTTTTATCAATATTGAAGAAAGGATAAGCAACTTTTAAAATAAGAAGGGATAAGTATAAATAAAAAAATAAAAAAGTATTAACTTAAATTTTTTTAAGTACGAATATGTACATATATCTAGTTTTTTAAATTTTCAATATTAATAAAAATAATACACCGGCTAGAATGTAGCAAGTTACTTATAAGTAAAAAAGTCACTCAAGTTATCTAAAATAATAAATAATTGTAAAAGGTACTTATATGGATAAAAAAAATTAACTTCAACATTTTTAAGTAAATATTTAGATATATTTAATATTTTTAAAATTAAATATTCAAAAAATATTAACTTGAAACAAAAAAAATTTTTTTTCAAAGCACCTCCGTGCATGGAGCTGCATAGAGATTTTCACTCCCATGCATGGAGATTATTTTTTAAAAATTTTATCCATAATAATATTTAATTGTAAAAATATTAAATATATCTAAATTTACCTAAAAGTGTTGAAGTTGATATTTTTTTCTATGAATAGCTTTTACTAGAGGTGGGCGCGGGTCGGTTAGGTTCGGTTCTTTTTAGAACCGAACCGGACCAAAATTTTCGGGTATCTAGTAAATGGAACCGTCGGATCCAAATATAATTATGGAACCGTTCGGGTTCGGTTCGGTTCCGTACTATAATTAATTTTTTTAATATTTATAACAACATTATATAAATACAACTAATGACACATTCAATGATTTTGGAATATCAGAGACTAGTAGATTACTTTGTTCAAATGATCACTACGGTCAAAGCTTTGATCGGAGGTCACAGCGTCGATCGGCGATTGCATATGTTTTGGAATGTCAGCGAGGCTGCGAGAGTGAGTACGAGAGTCAAGACAGCGTTATGCACTTTAGTGTAGGTGTTTAGGGTTATTTACTTGGTTGGATCTTGTTGGACTAAGAAAAGAAACAATAAAATGGGTAATTGAGCAAAAAATTAAAAATGAAACAAATTATTGGGCCAAAACTTTGGATTTAGAAATTGTTAATTTGTTTAGAAAAAATTAGAATTAAAATAATTTGATTTATTCAATATTAAAAAAATATAGAAAGATTCGGTTCTTGGTCTAGAATCGAGAACCGAATTGTACCCGTCGATTCTCAATTCAGATACCCGTTCGGTATTTAATTTGACAAGAATCGTGGGGTTTGGTTCGGTCTGATTCGGGTTCGGTTCGGTTCGGGAGATTTACCCAGCCCTAGCTTTTACAATTATAGGTTTTTCTATTATTTTTAAATAATTGGAAATGATTTTACAATTATAGGTTTGTTTAAATAATTTTCGTTTATTATAATTTAACAGCTACATAATAAATTATTTCTATTTATCTCTCCAACTTTTATTATACAATATAATAGTATTGCCTCTAATCAACTGAAAGCGAAGTAGTGTTATTCATAATAATATTTAATTTTAAAAATATTAAATATATCTAAAAAAAAAAGTTGAACCCCAACATTAAGGCACCTACCGCCCCGCTCCTAGAGCTTTGTGAGGGAGATAAATCGCGGAATATGCCCCAACAGGCCAGAGAACAAGAGCTGCATGTACACTGCGCCTACAAAGAGTCCGATTTCATGACTCAATAATCGAACCCCCACACTGTGGCTGCCAGCAAGACGTGATATAACCTCACTCCCATCTTTTGCACCACTGTGCTATGCCCCGGGAGGGAAATATTAAATATATCTAAATTTACTTTAAAGTGTTGAAATTGATATTTTTTTCCTATGAATAGCTTTTACAATTATAGTTTTGTTATAATAATTTTCGTTTATTATAATTTAATAGCTACATAATAAATTATTTCTATTTTTCTCTCCAACTTATTTTATTTTACAATATAATAGTACTGCCTCTAATCAACTGAAAGCGAAGTAGTATATGAAAATGGATAAATCATTAAAACGGCATGTCAAAATCTTGAGATGGCATGTGAAAATAGCACTGTAGTGTGATTGAATAGAATAATTTACTGTTACCAAACCAGTTTCAAACCAGCTTCGTGTGAAAATCTATATGACAAAAATGAACAATAAACCTCACATTCTCTCCTTTAAGGTAAGGAGGGATACACACACCAAAGAATCCAGCCCATTTTCTTTTCATTCATATTCTCGGTCCAATTGCAAAGGCTCAATTTGATTAATGCCCTTTTTAAAATATGCCACCAACTGTCCAAGTAAGCTAATTTAGCCCTTGATAAAATTTATTTTTGCACTCATATCCTTTTAATTCAATTTACGTCCTTCAACTTTTCGAAGTGTGGAATATTATCTCCAATTATTCATCTAATGGCCAATTTATCCTTCCAAATGTTTCAAAACGAGTTAAACACTAAAACAACGAAAAATAACCCAAATTAAATAGAAGTAATAATTTGACGACATAAACGTTTAGTAATGTGGCATAAATAATTGCACAATATGTACTTATCAGATTGAATGCAAATAAAAAACTGCTTAGGTAATAGGCATCAGCATGTCTTCCTTAACAGATACTCTCCTTGTATGTCTTGCACAGGCGACTCTCCACTTCTCTTTTCCTTCAGCCATAACCATCAGCGCATACTTAATGACAGCTATAATCAGAATCCCATTCTTGGAGGCCACCATTGTGTGTGTACTTGAGTGAAAATCTTGCAAAAGGACAAATCTTCTCAATTATTTAAAGATGATGAAAGGGTGCGTCTTGAAGCATCCGAGTCTGTTCATAAACGATGCATGATTAAATTTACAGCTGTGCGTCATATACATGGAAAGGGAAAAAAAACCAATGGAAATTATGCTTAAATCCCTAAACTGGAACATGTTCCGTCTTGAACCTATTAAGGGAAGGGAAGAGAATAAATTTAAGTACAAAGTGTATAACAAAATCTCTCACAAGAAATAAGTTTCTAGGATGTCAAGGTTATTTATCTCAAATGATACGAGCACGGGGAATATACCTCCTCCATCATATAGTATAATAGTAGCAAAAGATATAGAGGAAGACAATAAAAGAGAATTTATCAAATGACTAAGATCTTGCCATCTAATTTATGGATAACAATGCTTAACCATTGCAAAAAACGCAACAAATTTTCAGACATCAAAATAGCATGTTGTGCAACATTTAACAAATGCAAGAAAAAGGAACTTTTGATAATCATCAGAAAATGGAATGGAAGGGCCTATTTTTCTCCCATGCATTCACATTCCACTCAATTAATATGTTGCTCATTTGATGATGCATCAGATAACATGTAGATTAGATTTAACATCCTGCATAACTTCAAATATTTCTAATAACAAGATCGGTTCAATGAAAGAATACACATTAGATTCATGATATGTCACATTTTAAACAAAATTTAGTATGTCAAAACATTGTTAATTGAAATTAAGAGAGTTCCAAATTACCAACATTACACGAGGACTTGTGAGACAATTTCAAGAAATCTTTCGATTATTTTGGATGGAAACTTTTTCGGGTAGCAGTAGGGATGTAAATTGGGCTCGTCGGCTCAATCCAAAAAAAGCCTTAGCTGCCCCGGCTTGTGGGTCGGGCCGAGCCTCATTTTGGAACGTCGACTCTAGCCCGCCCAACCTGTTTTATGGGCCATTCGGCTCTAGCCGAAAAAAAGATGGCAGCAAATCAAAGTTGCCTTAGCCGACAGCTGCTGCCTGTTAGATTGAAATTGATTTGAATTTAAATGGTTTGATTTTTTTGGTTATAAATATGAGTTAAATTTCTCAGTTTCATATCAATTTTAACTTGCAGTATTTTGATTGTAACTGGTCCTAAATCGGGAAAAAAGAGAAGGGATGTAACTTTTATTTAATTTATAATTCTTAAAAATTGTACAAATTTAAGAATTGTCATGAAAAAAAAATCGCGAACCAGCTCGGCTTGATAAGGCCCAAGTGTAGATTTGCCAGGCAAAATTTCTGTTCCGCTCCGGCTTGCAAAAAAGCTCGGATCACTTTACTCGAGCTGAGCCCAAGCATCGAGTTTCGGCTCTACTCGTTGACAAGCCTAGTTACCAGGATTCAGAATCATACTTCTTTTCATACACGACCTAGAACGAACAATAAAAGAACTTTTGAAAAGTTATACCGTCGTAAATATTTTATATCAAAAGATAACCACAAAGCATAAAGGAAAGGGCATGATTTAATTATTATAAGTTCATGTATAGAAATTAAACTACAACAAAATTAATGCAGCGACCATTCCAAACATAAAAATTTAAAATTAAAAGCCAATAATCCACAGTGACCAAAACTAGACTAGATTGCCACTTCTAATTAGTTAGAGTACTAAGATATCCATATCAATAGCAGGAGGACCAAATCACTTCTTCTGCATAATTTTTGGATCACCAAATATAGAGGATCAAACTATCGATTCTGTATAATTGGCATGCTAAATTGTCTGTTCTTGTTAGTTGGAAGACGTAAGATCACTTCTGAATAGTTGGAGATTTAATAGGTTGATTACCATACTTCAGTTTCTGAATAGATTGAGGACTAATATGCTCTTACAAAATAGTTGGAGGACTATATTGCTTATTATTAGTATTTCGTGATGCTATTGCCCTTTGTTCATGTTGGAGGATCCATTTGCGACCACTAAATAGTTGCAGGATGAATTTTTTGTTTATAACTGGATGGAGGGTGAACTTAAATCAATCCAAACTGAAACTGGAACCAAAGCTAAACCAATACCCAACCCAATACTCAGTGTTTTATTGTGAACATAGAAAGAAAATAAATTCAGGCAATTGAATTGCCTAGAAATTAGTTGCATGAAAATTGTCTATTAAGAGGGTGTTTGATGGAAATTAAAATTAGATTTTTAGAATATTGTGATACAAGTTTTTGAAATGTGTGATTGAAAAGTTGTGAGACCCATGAAAGATGCGATTAATATTGATTGTTTGACTTTGATTTAGATTAAAATCAAATTTTTAATCCGTACCAAACAACCTGTAAATTTGTAATACCATTGATAGGAAGTCTACTTAAGCTCATAGATAATTTCTTTAATTTGTAAACCATCTGACGTAGTTTAAGATTAAAATATCTCACAAGTGCCATAATTATCCTAAAAGAGTTTTTCATAGAAACCAAAGAGAGTTTCTTTAAAGTTAATGCTTTCCTTCTAAGTAAAGTCATTTACAACAAAACAAGCCTTATATCTCAACACATCACCCCTCAAATTCCTCTTGATTTTAAATATCCCTTTACAACCAAAAAGTTCCACACCTTTAGGCAATGGGATGAGTTCCTAAACGTCATTGTCGCTCATGATCTTATCTCTTTATTAATGGTATCAGTCCACTCTTGAGAATTACTCATTTGCATTTTTTGATGAAAGTTAATTGATCAAATCTTCTTCCACCAAATCTAATGACATCCTTATTTTCTTAGAGAAAGAATATAAAGTTAGCTATATTGTCTCTCTCTTTTCTTTAGTGAATCTCCTTAATGGTATTTATTCTTGATGTTGTTGAGTTTGTCATTTTGAAACAATCTCTTGATTGTGTATAGGGGATGTTGTGATATTGTCTTGATCCAAAATTACTTCTTGAATAAGGTCTGGAGTAAGAATTTGTCCTAGTTTCGATCATTGGCAATTGTAACAGAAGAGATATATTCATATTCTTTCTCAAAGACAAAATCCTTAACCTTATAACCTTATCTCTTGGCACAAACTCTACATTCTCAAAGAATTGGACATTTCCCATTTTGAAAATCGACCTAGTTGTGGGATCTTAAAATTTGAAGCCCCTTGACCCTTCAAAGTAATCAATAAATTAGCAATTGATAATTCTAGAGTCCAGTTTATTTTTCGATTGCCTATAAAGCATTGACTTAACTACCCATATGTGCAAGTGTTTCAAAATAGACTTTTTGTCTATCCAAAGCTTGTAAAGGGTTTTAACAGTTACTTTACTTGAAACTTTATTGAGAATTTAAGTTGTAGTCTTTAGTTCTTCAGCTTAGAGAGATTTAGTGTACTATGGGATGATTCCACATTCCCGTAGGAATTTAGCAAAAGGCCATGTACGTTGTTCTCCTGATTCGTCATATCTTTCATAATATTCACCACTATGGTAAGATTTGACTTGTTTAATTGTTTTATTGAGTTAAATTACAACATCAGTTTAATAAGCATTGATGTGGTCTAGTGGTTGAGATTTCTTATGAATGAGATATAGGTAGTCATAGCAAGAATAATCCTCCATGAACATAATATGTGATTGTTGACCATTCTAAAAAGTTGAACGGAAGTGACCCAAAGATATCCGTATGAGTTAGTTCTAAAAGATTAGAAGTTCCATTGGCACCTAGTCTTCTTATATTTGTTTATTTTTCCTTAATGCAATTATCATAAACACTTAAGTCTAAAAAATCTAGCGGATCAAGAATTCATTCTGACACAATTTTTTCCTTTTTCCTTTAAGATATGTGACTTAATTGCTTGTTTCCATAACAAAGTGAAATTCTTATTGGTTACTTTATATTTACTACCATGTGAATTTACAAGTAAGGTTTCTTTATAAAAGGCCATCGAATTAAGCAAATATGGGTTATCGTAACCAGATAAAGAACTGGTACCCACAACATTTGAATTAAGAAAGAGACAAAGCTTATTATTTTCAAACGAACAAGATTAATCGAATTTGTCCAATATAGAAATAGAATCAAAGTACGTTTTAAAAGACTGCATTGCAAATATCTCTTTTAAATCCAAATAATAATCAGTCTTTAATAACCTAAAAGTCTATATAGCCTAATTTTAATTGATTTGCTATCGTTTGCACAGATGAATCTTTCGGCATCAATTGGCTATTGACTGTTCAGGCAACCCCACATAGACACGCTTATTTGAATAGTGACACCGAAATTTATCCACTAAGTGCGTCTAGGTACTGAAACCAAATTAACTTTTGAATAGACTAAAATGAGAATTGTAGTTTATTTTACACGCCAAACATGTCACTTAGTACAATCTCTCTTCACGTGTTCCAATTTTTTCAAAAGTAACAGCTAGATGATTTATCTTTTTCTGGCTTTTGCTGTTTCTTTTCAACCGAACTAGATATAGCTTTCTTATTCTTTAGCTTGTCCTTAGAGTTACTTACCAAGTGAATAGTATCAATTTTATCTTGCTTTTGTCTTTCTTCTTCTTAAGAGTCCATTACCCATTTTTTGACAATTAGCTCTGATAGCACTTGTTAAAACTTCATAAAACTTTAAAACTAGAAAAATTAAATTCTTTTATTGCTAAGATCCTCCATGTTAAATTATCAAAAGAATTATTAAATGCGGAAAAAACCTTAATTCATTGAAAATGATTCTTTATTACTGAATCTTGAATCCGGATCTTGAAATTTGAACTACAATCTTTTCATGTTTAACTTCTTTGCTTTAAATCTTGAATATTGCCTCTTTTGATTCTTGAATTCTTGTTTTTGACTTTGGCTTTTTGCTCCATAATCTCGATCTTTCAATTTCTTCTTCTTGACTCTTGATTCTTGATTGTTGATCTTGATTTTGGGTTTTGGATCTTCTTTTTAAATATATTTTCTCTTAATATTCATTTATTGACAAGATATCACAAAGAATGAGAATCACATATGAATTGGTAACCATATATATTCATAAGTATTTCGCTCATCATAAAATAGAACCATACCGGATCTAGTCTCTATACATATAATCCAACCCCACAGTTTATTTAGATGCCCTAAACTCAACAATTCAATTTAGGCCACGACTCACCAAAGACGAGCATCACTCATCCTTCACATCGATAAATCATGTAATTCACTTGAGAAACCCACTTGGACCATTCAATTTTTAGGCCATGAGTCGCCAATGAGATAACTGAAACAAAACATACCAAACTATGAATATATTTAGGAAGTTGGAACGGGATATATAACAAGAAGTAGGTAGTAGTTAGAAAAATAATGAATCTTCCGTCACAAAAGATAGATCTAGTAAAACTCGATTTTGTAAAAACTCTAGTTGAAAAAAGGAGACTATTCACTTTTTTGTCACAAAAAGAAATAACAATCTATTCATGTTCAATAATTACTAACATCCAACGAAACATATGTCATAGCTTCACAAAGTTCCATCAATTATTTGATTGTGAAGAAGACTTAGCTCTTGTTTGGTACAAATTTTATGCCAATTAAAATCAATTTTTTGATCATTATTTCACAATTTCAGCCGTTATTTTTGAATTCTTCTCTCACAAATAGGGCCTATTTTGTCTTTAAAGGTCAAAAAATCAATTATCAAAATCCTTACCGAACAAGCTTTTAATGGTAAAAGCCTAGTACTCGTATTATGACTATAAAAGGGAGTCATATTCCCACTATATCTTTTAATAAATGCATTACATTTTGATTATATTTAATATTATTAATCTTTATTCATCATCATGTTTATATATTTAAACTTTTTTTCATCATATTCTTAGGATATGCAAGCATGGAATTTACATAAAAAGAAAATAATTGGTTAAAACTTATTTGCATTGGATTGTCAATTATATGTGTTTGATTTATTAAATTTTTAACCTAAAAAATGTTATACTTTTTTCTTTTTTTCTTTTTTTGGTGGGGAAATGAAAGAGATGGGAAGCAGATGAGAGAGAAAGAGAGAGGGTTACTTGAAAATATTTTTTTTGCTTTCAAGGAAAATATGGTCATATGAACAAAAGTAGGGAAATGTTTGTCATACCAAAATATCAATCAAATAATACAAAAGTAGGAATTTGGGTTAAAAGTAACATTTTTCATGGAAAATGTTGGCAATTAAACGCACATTTTAACATTTTTTTGATAGAAAATCTTATCCTTAATCATGATTTTCTTCCAAAAATATTCTTAACGTGATTTAAAATAATGGTCAAATATCTAATCACATTTTTTGCATTATTATTTGTTTTGTTTATTTAAAAAATATAATGAACTAATGAGTTTTTTTACTCTATTGAAAATAAAATTTTGGGAAGAAATCATAATTAGAAATAATTTATTTTAGAGCCTGTTTATCTCCTACTATAGGAGAAATTAAAGAGTTTTGAATAATATTTTTTGGAGAATATGTGGTTAAAATTTAAAGAAATTTTATTGGTTTGTGTGTAGAATATTTTATTGTGAGAATATGTGATGGCGAATATTATTATAGCAAACAATTTAATTTGTTAAATGATGACAAACAAGGGCTTAATTTGAGAATAAGAATACGATGAAAAAATGTGAGATATAAATGTGACGTGTAAAGGTAATTGCATACCTT
Source organism: Olea europaea var. sylvestris (assembly GCF_002742605.1). Lineage (NCBI taxonomy): Eukaryota > Viridiplantae > Streptophyta > Magnoliopsida > Lamiales > Oleaceae > Olea > Olea europaea. The sequence goes on from NW_019236075.1 coordinate 136,937, forward strand.
TTTAACGTTTCTAGTAAGCCCTTGTTTGAGCCCTATTTTTTTGAGAATAATGAATTTATGAATAGTGTATTGATGGAAAATGTGTGGTGAAAAATAAGGAAAAGTTCTGGATTTACGTGTAGTATTATTTTATTGAAGAATGTATTGTTGAAATGATGTCAAAATACTGTTAAAAATGTATTTTTTCAAAAGAATGTATTTCAAACAAGGGCTAAATTTGTTCTTAATCTCTATAAAGAACTTTACAATCCTCAACATGTAGTTCCCCTGGCATGTTTTATATTGGTTAGAAAAAGAACTTTTCAATCTTCAGCTTTTGTGTACCCGCATTACATGCACAAAGATAACAAGTTAGAATGTCAAAACCCTAATTCCCTAATCAAGAAAGTAAAAAAGGTCAACAAGCAGTGAAAATCAAATGTTCCCGGATCCCATAAATATTCTGAAGTGTAAAACCTTGATCTTTCCTTCTCATAATCAAATAATCTCTCTTCTCCCCCAATTCCTTGTGGCTTACAACAGTACACATACTAGGAAAAAGAAAAGTATAGACTAATATATGTTTAGTATATCGAAAGAGAAGAATGTGGGATTTTTGTAGCAGACGAAACACTTCTTAGTAGAATATTTTTTAGTATGTCAAAAGGGATCACATGTATAGTATATTAAACAAGATTAGATAAAGACAAGTTTTGAATCTCAATGTAATAAAATCTAGATTTTAATCTAATTTAAAGTCAATAATTAATTTTGACCACATGTTTTGTGGGATCCATAATTTGTCAAACATACATTTTATCATTTTTTTTATCAAAATCTACTAAAAATTTGATTTTAAATCTACCAATCAAGGACATAGTATCAATTCAATGCAAGAAGTAATGGTGAGTGGGAAATTGTTACAGCTTATTTTACTTTCCTTTTGAAAGCAAAATCAAATTCTCTTGATTGATTGGTGAAATGTATAAAAAAATAATAGAAACCCAACTCCTTAATTTAAAATAAGAAAAAATGACTTGGCCTTCTACTGTTCTTCCTTCCTTGTTTGCCCATTTTCTTCACGCAAATTATCCGGAAATAATGATGTGGGTCCATAGAAATGGGTCAATTTCCGTGCTGATTCTTCCTCCTCTCATTTTCTTTGGCCAGGCAACAAATTTTCCATGAAAATTTTCCATTTTACAACTTTTCGATTGGTATAATTTTCTTGACAATTGATTTTCTCTACCCCCACCCTTTTTTCTTTGATTTCGTGGAGTTTTAACCCGTTTGACCCCCATTCTACTTCTCATTATTTTTTCGCTTTTATTTTCAATCACACAATTTTTCATAAAATAATATTATACGCAAACAAAAAACTTTTCATTCCTTTTTAATCACACATTTTTCAAAAAAATACTATTTCAACCATTGAAATTTGAAAATAATGGGGCCAAACGGGGGCTTAATTCCCTTGGTTTGGGTGGGAAATCAGTTTCCAATTTTATTTTTTTTTTTGGATAATGGAAACAAATTTTATCTATAATTGTAACAAATTCAATCCCTTTAGTTGACAATTTTAATGGAAAACAAAGTCAAATGAACACCAAAAGATAAAAAAAAATTAACATTTTCGGGTGAAAAATTATATTAATCAAACACATTTAATTGGCAATTTCATTAATTGACAATTCCCAATAAAACAAGTTCTAGACAATTAAATTTCTTGAAATTTATTTTCTTTCCATCCAAATTTCATTCTTACAATCAAACGGACTCTAGTGAGTTTGTTTTGAAATATGAAAAATATTTTCTCAATAAAATGAAAAGAAAAATATAGGTTAGACATAAGTATGAATCAATATTCTAAAATAAAAAGTACGAAGAACCGCTTCCCATGATTTCGATTTAAAGTATGCTTTTATTCATTGATTAAGTAAATAACTATGAAGAACAAAGTAATATTTTGCTTTAATAATGTCCCCATTTTCGAGAAAGGGGAATACCATAATTTCTAATATAAATATATTAATTGAAACTTTAGAATTATTTTCATTAATCTAGAATCGATAGTACAGTCCTTGAATCTCTGTATAAGAAAAAACTAGTTTCTTATTACTCAAATAGTATCAGTATATAATATAAATGGAACCATTCCTTACACACTTTTTTTGAGAAACAATCGTGACATTTAATTTAAATCAATCCAACGCTCAATATCTTATGGATCTCAAGTGATTACAACAAACTCTACCATGATTTTAGTGATATATATATTGAACGTTGGATTGATTTAAATTAAAGGTAACAATTATTTATCAAATAAGTGTGTCAAATTTCTAAGTAGGAGCAACGGTCTCGTACTATAAAACCTCTATAGAATAATAATGTTAGGACCAAGAAAATTTATTATTTTAGAGAGGTTATTAATTTATAGAGTTTTTTATATTTTTATAACTTGTATTATATTTTACCGTAATACATGTAGGAAATTTTTGAAAACAAAATATTAAAGGTGGTGAAATTCAAAATTTAATCTGTAAGCACACAGAAAGGCGCACACAACATTTTTGAAAAAAATGTTGTCAAATTAAAAGTTTGTTAACTTATATTAATATGAAATTTTATGAATTTAAGCAGTTATTATTTTACATATTCATAGGGCCTTAAAGAATCATGAAAAAAAATTATCTAATGCATTTAATGAGATTATTAATTGTGGAAATTACACAGCCACATGTTTTTAAAGACTACAATTCAAAAAAAAAAACAAATTCAAGGTTTGGTTATTCAAAAATCAAGTGATAATTTCACATTTCAATATTAATAGATAATATTATAAATTAATCTATATATATACCCTTGTCCTCACCTACCCTACAAACCCTAAATCATTTTCACAAATATCTCTTCATCCACTTCATTTCTCGATGCCTCTTTACCCACTCATTCTCTCGCAACTCTTCACGGCCTGCAGCAACACTCGTGAGCCGGACGACAGGTACAGTATGCAATGCCTAGTATCGCTATAGTTAGTACGCAGTGGAGCCCCATCGTCATTGCACACGAATTGTAGCAACAAATGGGATGTCGCTGCATGCACAAAACAACGGTGAATGATTTGCCATTGTGCACGAAGCAGTGACAACGTGATGGTGTGATGTGGTGTGGTGGTGAATGGGGTGTTTGGTGATGTGCTAATTTAAGAGCTATATCGAAGTTTTTAGATTGTCGCTATGTGGCACTCATCGTGGTGATTTGAGCATCGTGCATGGTGGTGCTGAGATTGTCTCTCTAACAACACTCACCATGGTTTTGGTGTAATTTCTTCTTGTTCTGATCTATTGCTTAGCCATTATCTATCTTCTAGTGGATTCAAGGTGGTGGAAGTGTCGAGTTTAGGATTTTTTTTATTTTTTATTTTTTTTGTTGGTAGTTGTAGTATGGTGAAAATGGAGTTTGTGATTGTTGGTGATGGTGGTGATGGCAGTGATTGTTGTGAGGTGGTGGTAGCATTGGCGATGATGGTGGTTCTGGTACAGATGGTGGTGGAGATAGTAGTAATGTTATTGGTGGCAGTGGTGTTGGTGATAGGATTAGGTTAGTTTGGATTTGAATTGTATAAAGAGGGTTCATAACCAATTATTTAGGTGATTGTAACTAATAAAATGGTTAATTTGTGACCAATAAATAATATGCATTCGAAAAGGTACTTTGTAGTCGAGGAATAATACGTGGTTTATTAATTTGATAAATTGTGGTAAAGAAATTGTAACCTATAAAATTTGTGATTTGTGATTGTGCAATAATACGTGATCAATTTTGCCCACGTCATATGTTTTTCTTGTTACAAGTTATAATCCGAGTATCAAAGTTCAACGTGCACATACTATAGGTTACATGTCATTGTGTATAGGTCGCAGATCAATGTTCATAGGTCACATATCAAATGGGATTGGTCACAAATCACTAATTTATAATCACAGGTCACAGTTCATCATTCACAATTTACGGGTCATATTGTATAGATCAAATATCAATGATAACTGGTCATAGATTAGATTGTCACATGTATGTGTACTGATAATAGGTCACAGATTCAAGTTCATTGGTCATAAGTCATTTTTCATAGGTAACAAATCAATATTTATTTGTCACAAATCCAAGAAAATTGGTCGCATGCCATTAAATCAATATCACATGTAATAGATCAACGTCTGAAGGTCAAAGATCCAAAAGAACTGGTTACAAGCTATTGGATCAACATCACAAGTAACAATTTACATGTAATTTAAATCACACGGTAAAAAAATTACAATTTACATTGAATTTGATGATAAATCAAACTTTTGAATCAAATTTACACGACATTGACGAACCAATTCTCTATGGTAGTTTAAATCACGATGCCAATCTCATTCCTTCAATCATTCTGATGCCAGACGATTGTCCAAATTGAAGTTCATTTAGATAATTCATAAATTCTCGTCGATGTTTTACTAAATTAAAAGTCCAAATAAGTTGCTACACTTAAGATGTTGTACTCATAGATCTTAAATCAAGGGTCCTTTCAAGTCTGCACTACCACTGTGGTGTGAGAGGGAATGACTCTGGGTGGATGTCGATGATTGTGGCTATGCGAGTTTGTAGAGAGATTGGAGAGAGAGAAAGATTGGAGTGGGTCAAGACATTATGATGGATATTTATTATATTATTTAGAAAAAATTACATGACAATAGGTCTTTAAGAAATACAATTCATAAATCAAGTATAAAATTTATTTGTGCAACTATCAGGTATTAATCTAACTATAAAACCACCCACCCCCAATTTCCCCACTTCCCAAACCCTAATTATTTCTTCTCACCATTCTCTCTCTCTCTCTATATCCCTCTCTGTTCTCTCTTTACTGCTAGAGACAATAACACACTAGATACGATGTCGCGTCGGCGGCGATGCAACGTGACACTAGCATTCGGCGATCGCCTCCATTCCTTCGACCGTAGCACACCAATTGGAAGACAAGGCAACACCACTGGAAGACGACGCTGAGTGGCACCAAGATACCGTTGCACGCTCTGTCGTTGCTAGTGGCGTCGAACAACGGTGCTGAAGCTGCTGCAAACTCATGAGAATATGTACCTCATTTTTGAATTTTAAAAGTATCTACTTGATTTTTGAATTGAGGTAAACTTAACGCTTGTAATGTGAACTCTTCTCTATTATTTATCATCCGAATTTGAACTTTTAAACCCTTTCTCTTAAAATTGAATTGGATTATGGTCAAACATTTTCGCTTAAAATCAAATTGGACTATAGTTAAGGCCTTACTTATTTATTATTCCGATATTAATATAGTACACTAACTCAAGTCGAGATTAAAAGAATTTTAATATTGAAGCAAAATTATTAATTTGACGAATATTCATTTATCAAAAGTTTCACTTAAGATGATGGGGTCCACAAAATGGAACTGAATGGGCCAGAGAGGCTGTACCCGCTAAATTGCAGAGTTTGATTCCTCCTCTCATTTTCAAGTTGAAATTTGCGATTTAAAATTGACTATCTAACTTGTTGTCCATCCAATGATTATGACACATTTCTTTTAAATTAATATGTTTTACTTTTCTCCCAATTGTGCACCGTAGATATCAATTCCTCGTTTTCTTCGTGAGTTCGCCATTTTTCTTATGGAAATAGAATACTGACTGGCCCACATGGCTGCTGCTGTAAAATTCTGTATTTGTCTACTTGAAATTACTCATCTTTACTTTTTTCTTAATGACGTTCCATTATTTTGCTTCTTCACTACACTAATTCATGTGCCCATGTTAATTGAACATTGGTGCTAATTGATTCTTTTTGTTGATCATCTACGCATCAGAATAGAGTTTGATTATTGTTTCAACTGAGTGTAAATTTTTCTTTTCTGAAAAAAATTGGGCTGCGTACGTTTGAGTGTTGTTTAGAACACTTTTACGGTTGTAGTAATGAATTTCTGAATTTTAGTCTGCACAAATATGTATTTTTAAGGCTGCTAAACTTCATTTACTAGGAAGTTTATGACTCTAATTGGGAGGTTTCAATTTGGATTTTTATTTTGAAATTAGCACATGTCATACTCTAGAATGGATGTGATCTGGGTTCTTTCATTATGGTTGTTACTCTCTTCTGGAGTGCTTTCAAATGGGATGATTAAAAATGTTTCTTCAAGACCAGCTGTTGTGAAGGTTGGAGCTATTTTTGCTATCGACTCAACAATAGGAAGAGTTGCCAAGATTGCTATAGAGGAGGCTGTTAAAGATGTGAATTCTAATTCGAGTGTCCTCCGTGGGACTAAACTGGTGGTGAAAATCCATAATTCCAATTGCAATGGATTTCTTGGTATGGTCGGAGGTAATCTATTTTTCCGGCATCTAGAATTATCTAATTTGGCTGCTGTTAGAACTTATTGAGAGAAGAAAACTGAAAAGATGAGAAATAATGTAGTTTCTCAGTTACTGTTTCGAGTTCTTTATGATGTTACTAACAATATTAAACGTGATGCTCATCTTCAGTTATCCAGGTTATTAATTACGGTTGTAAAA
>NW_019236075.1:143904-235960 GCF_002742605.1 Olea europaea var. sylvestris
GCTTGGTTATATTGTTAGCTAATCATTATGTTTACTTGTGACAGTTCTTTGATGGGGTTGTTGGTGACATTGCCATCGTGACAGATCGGAAAAGAAATGTAGAATTTACACAGCCATATGCTGCATCTGGACTTGTTATATTAGTCCCAGTTAGGGAGTTGAATACAGGTGCTTGGGCTTTCTTAGGACCGTTTTCTCCTGCACTATGGGGTGTTACTGCTGCTTTATTTCTTATTCTTGGAATAGTTGTATGGGTTTTGGAGCACCGAATTAATGATGAGTTCCGCGGTCCACCAAAGAAGCAACTGATAACCGTTCTATGGTGAGTTCAATCATACAAGATTTGATAGGGAATACGTATGTTTATTAAACTACCATCCAAAATAGCAACTGATGACTGTCAAATTTATCGATCTATTTTCCGAGTTAAAATTCTTTTGTACTGGAACTAATAAATTTTAATAACCAGCTTAATTCTGCATCCATGTTAATATCCCTAATACCCAATTGGTAGAACTTCCTTTCAGTTACTCTTGAAGTTATGAACTTCAAGAATGGAGTAAAAGACATCTAGCACCATTCTTCGAGTCCACTGTCAAAGACCATCTGAACTCATGCCTCCTGTTGTTCTTCAGTTACCTTTCTCCTGATATTAATTATTAGTTTTTGGAGAGTCTACTACTTGGAGAAAAACCTTAATCATGTCAAGTTCTTTTGATGGACAAAAGTACTTAATAAAACTGCATGGATGTATGCCAACTCTCTTCCTTGGCAGGGGGTCCTTTTTCCTGGATGGATAAAAGGTTACTTCTGAATAATTGATTAATTTCCTTGATGTAAAAACGTCAAAAGTAGCTGATTTTATCACAATATGTCAAAATTTACGAATTCTTGTAGCATAACTGGTTAGATAATGACCTTTAATTTTTTTGGTTGTCTGAGCATGCTGTTCTATTGCCATATTGGTGTCTGAGCCTCTGAGAAAAGGTATGCAGTGTTTTGATAATAGAAAGATGCATGGTCAATTACCAGTATTTCAACTTTTTGTGGAGTCTGATGGTTTAGTTTGGGTTTGTCATTCTTGACCAAAAGAACAGCAAACAGTTATGAAGAACCGGTTTCTCACACCCTTTTGCCTGCTTCTCCTGCAGGTTCAGCCTCTCAACCCTATTTTTATCACACAGTAAGTGAAAACTATGTCGGTGAATATTTCTTGTAATATTTTTCCACTACAATTGGTTCCTGATAGATAGATTTAACCTTCTGATGCTTTACTTTTTTGCAGAAGAGAAACCGATGAGTACTCTTGGGCGTATAGTGCTGATAATATGGCTTTTTGTTGTCTTAATAATTAACTCAAGTTACACTGCTGGTTTGACCTCTATCTTCACAGTTAAACAGCTCTATTCTCCTATCAAAGGAATCGAAAGGTTAAAAGATGGTGATGATCCTATTGGATACCAAGTGGGTTCTTTTGCAGAACATTATCTGACCAATGAAATTGGTATTCCTAAATCCAGGCTTAAAGCCCTTGGATCCCCAGAAGAGTACGCCACTGCACTTCTAAAGGGTCCGAAAAAAGGTGGTGTTACTGCAGTTGTCGATGAACGTCCATATGTAGAGCTTTTCTTGTCAAGCCATTGCAAGTTCAGGATTGTTGGTCAGGCATTCCCCAAAAGTGGCTGGGGTTTTGTGAGTAACATCTATTGTTCTGCTTGCGCATTTGTGCACTTTGACGAAGATAATGTTTGTTTATTTCGTTGTCTTCTATTTGTTTCCCAGTGCCCTGTGAAACCTGCTTATGATTGGACTAAATCCAGTTTCAAAAATTCCTCGATGGCTAATTTCTTGCATCTTTATGTAGGCATTTCCACGGGACTCCCCCTTGACCATTGACTTATCAACAGCAATTTTAACACTATCAGAAAATGGAGATCTCCAGAGACTTCATGACAAGTGGGCTACGAAAAACTTGTGCACTACAGATGATACCAAGATTGAATCAAAGCGTCTTCACCTGAGAAGCTTCTGGGGCCTATTTCTTATATGTGGGATAGTTTGTTTTCTTGCTTTCGTTATATACTTGTGGCAGATTATTCACAAGTATCGGGAATCTGTCGCTGTTGAATCTGCTTCTAATGGACAGGTTACCTCACATTCTAGACGCCTTCAAACTTTAATATCATTAATTGATGAGAAGAAGGATCAATCTAGAAGGAACCGAAAAAGAAGGAAGCTCGACAGATGACCATGTGCTGCTAAGTAAGAAGAATGAACTGCCCAGAAACTCTGAAAGGAGACTATCAGAAAATTCTTCTGAGAACAACATAATAAACTAGAGGAAGTGAAATCTGTTCACTGGTTAATATACTTCTATCTGTAAAATTCAATGTAATGTACTCATGTTTGTATCTTATGTGATGTTAGTAATTATGTGTAAATAGGGAAAGTAAATTGTAGAGTGTAGACAGTCTTCATCAAAATGTATATATGCATTTAGAAATTCGTTTTCTTGAATGAACTATGTTCATGTATGGCAACACATTTATTTTTTTCTTCTACTCTTTCTTTCAAGAATTACGGGCACGAGCACTGGGGGTTGAATGCAAATAACAAGCTGCCTGGGTAATGGGCATTAGCATGCTTTCTTTAACAGGTACTCTCCTTGTATGTTTTGCACAGGCGACTCTCCACTTCTCCCCTTTCCCTCTGTCATAACCATCAGCTCATGCATATTGACAGCTATGATCAGAATCCCATTCTTGGAGGCCATTGTGTATTTGAGTCAAAATCTTGATATTTAACGAAAAAGATGATGAAGAAAGTAAAGTCTGTTAAAAAACAATGCATGATTAAATTTACGGTTGCATCACAATTTATAGATTTGTAACAACAAATGATGTGATGAAATTTGATTCGATCAAAATCTCATCAACCAAATATATATTAAAAGAACACTTATAGATCAACTTATATTAAAAAAAAAAAAAAAAACACTTCGAAAAAAAAAAAGCAGGAAAAAGTAAAGCCTGTTAAAAAACAATTCATGATTAAATTTATGGTTGCATCACAATTTATAGATTTGCAACAACAAATGATGTGATGAAATTTGATTCGATCAAAATCTCATCAACCAAATATATATTAAAAGAACACTTATAGATCAACTTATATTAAAAAAAAAAAACACTTCGATAAGAATAAAGCAGGATTAAAGGGGGAAATAAAAAAAATAGTTGAGAAAAGTTGTTCGCCCATTGAAGCAGTAGGTGAGCTGGATTCAGAATGTCATGAGACAGTTCGGTTCATGTCTAGCGTGGGCGTTAGAGCATTGGGAGGACCTTTTCCTAGTAGAAGAGGATCGGAAAGATTTTTGCATATATGCCCAAATCGATCAATAATATCATAATCTGTTAAATTAGCTCTCCCTATCATGCTAGGATAGGAAATCCTATATTTTATATATCCATATGATTGCGTCGTATGACTTTCTTTTTGATACCTCATCAATCTGTAAAAGATAATGTAAATGATGATATACGACAAGTGTTTTCCATGTCATTTAATGAGTTTCAAACCGGGGTCTTGATCATTATTGTTATGCTCATGATTTTTATCAGTACATTATCGTTATTATGTATATATAGGGGAAGTATAATGTACATCGTAGACAGCCATGTATGGCAAGACATATTTTTTTCTTTCTTCCACCCTTTCTTTTAAGAATTACGGGCATCAGCATTGGTGATTGAACATAAATAACAGATACTCTCTTCATATCTTGCACGGGCGACTCACATTCGTTGGGTGTGAAAATCTCGATTTGTTTGCATTGCCAATAGCACTCTATCATGCAATGTGCATTTTTATTTCTGTCCTCTCATTGTGCCATAGCCATCAAAGCACACAAAATGACAGCAATAATCAGAATCCCACTGTTGGAGACTAAAGATGATGAAGAAGGTTTATGTTTAAGAATTGATTTGATTCTAATGCAGTGATGATGTAAAAAGGCTATGGATCTTCTCAACTATTTAAGGATAAGCCTGTTCATAAATGATGCACAATTTATGCCCATGTCTTCAAGTTTAACGTTTGATTCTAATGCAGTGATGATATAAAAAGTCATAGATCTTCTCAACTATTTAAGGATAAGCCTGTTCATAAACAATGCACAATTTATGTCCTTCAAGTTTAACATTTGAAAAGAAAAATTAAAATAAATAAATAAATTTTGCAAATGTGAAATAAAATCAATAATTTTTTTATTTTTTTATTTTTTTTGAAGTTCTATTGATGTTAATGTATCATTCTGTATTAATAAATTTCAAACTCGGTCATTATCATTATCGTTATGCTCCTCTAAATATAATTACTAGAAGATACATCAGACATTTTTATTTTACATTTTGCTATAGGAAGTGATATTGTGTAACTAGCAATCGTTTCACTAAACATGATGCTTATATACAGAAAATATGATCAAATCAATATTTACGGCTTTTTTGACATATCAATATGTAAATAAACCAAATAGTAAGTCGATTATATAATTGGAAGACGATGAACAAATAATTAATATAGCAGTTACTGTGACCCAAACCAGTCTGATATATCAGGAAAATGAAGACAGTCATTCACTTTGTTATTGTATAAAGTCATATCAAAACTCCGGAAAATCTACTACAAACCCGAACTTGACCGCTTTCTCTCACAAAGACAGATAAAATGAAAAGATTACGCATTAAAATGTGATAAAGTTTTGTGATGACTGTTAAACCCACGAAGGCAGGAACCCATTTTGACCATCCACTGATACTTTCCTCGTGTGTCTTCTTGCACAGGCAACTCTGCACCCGCTCTCGCAATCCCAGTGCGTAAAAATATCGATTTGCATGCATTCGGAATAGCATTCTATCATGCAATGTGTATTTGTATTTCTCTCCGCCCCTTCTGCCATTGCCATCAGAAAAAATGCGGACATAATGATGGCGATAATCAGAATCCTATTATTGGCAGCCATTGTGTGCTTTTGCCAAAAATCTTGATTATTAACAGCAAAGATGATGAAGAAAGTATGTTTGTAAGAACTGATTCTAATACACTGATGTAAAAGGCCAAATCTTTTCATCTATTTATAGATGATGAAAGGGTGTCTGTTGCCGTTTTCGTGTCTTTTCAGTTTTCAGTTTCAGAAAGAACACGCCTGTTCATAAACGACAGTTAAATTTATGACCATGATCTGGTTAATTAATGGACTTGAAGATTTTTATAGTTAATAATCTTTAAGAAATCATTATTAATCAGTGAAATTAATAGTATTTGACACAAAATAAACCTTCGTATTTTCTCTCTCTCTCAGTATGTTATCTTCTGTTGACATGGATATATTACATTTTTCAGTTGAAAAGCAAACTCATAGCACATCAAGCACTCGTTTCCCGGATCTTAAGATGGAGAAGGAAAAATATGTATAGATAGTAAACCACAGAAAAAAGAGGGTGAAAGCAAGAACACGCCTTTACCACGAGAGGAGGTAGCGAATCGATGGCGTCCCCGAGGCGTTTCAGGTCATCTTTGTGGCCAGCGACGGTTATCCCTAACCTAAAGAAAAAATAAGGAAAACGATACCTTCCGGCTTATTCTACTCTTTTCCGATAGGCCGAAAACCCAAATTGGCACTGGATTGTTGAAGCCCATGTGAATTTCTTTATTCAGATTGGAATTTTCAGGAGGAAGTCTGCTTTTCAAGATGGGGACGATATGGAACTACAGAACGGTAGCTCTTTCTTTGGGTTCTCTTAAATTTTTTTCTTTTATTTTGTTAATAGGCATAGATTTCATTTATTTGGATTTACGAATAGACAACAAATATTTTTCTTTAACAAGCTGCTCCCTTTCTACCTATTGAAAGGAGTGATGTTTTACTTCCTGCCAGAAGTCAACATACGGCCTGATGATAATTGATACAAACTGAGTTATTTTCGTTTACTAGCGTTTTTGTAAAGGTACCTTTACTAATGTTTTTGTTTTCTGTGTGGTAGAGGAACCTTGAATGATGATCCAACTTTTTTTAATTTATCTGCTTATTTGAATTCTTTTATTGAGTCTCAGTGCTATTAAGCAGTGATAACTGACAACTCATTCATTTGCAGCCTGATTATGCTTCAGGCAGTCTCAACTATTTGTTAACTATTGTGTCCACAAGAATTTTAATAGGTCATTTGTCCGGTACTGAAATATAACAGTACTTATTGATTAACCTAATTGAGAGCCTTTATTCATCACTTTCTTCTGTAGCAGCCGAAGGCTTAAATATTATGATATTGTTGAAGGGAAGGGTCCTGTAGCTGAAAAGGGATTCACAGTGCAGGTTAGCTATGGTGCAAGTTAACTGTCTTCTGCTTTAGGATAATAGATTCAGCTTGACATTTCTTTGAGCTACCCGAATAGGTGCATTTTCACTTAAAGCAGTGTCGAGTCGAGAATCTGAGCTCTTGGCTGGAAACCGCATAATTTCACAGGTTATTTACTTTCTGAGTATGTTATAATGAGATTCCACGGTGGAAATACATTGAAATATGCAAGAAGCAGACAAATTATTGATACTTACTTTGTACACTCAAGTATCCCTATGAATTCCAAGTTGGAGCCGCACCTGGAAAAGAGCGGAAGCGAGAGTTTGTGGACAATCCAAATGGCTTGTCCTCTGCTCAGGCTGCACCAAAACCTCCAAAGGCAATGTATACAATTGGGGGAAAGGTAACTCCATGTTTCCTTTCTACTTCTTATTGTATAACTGATCATCTTCTGTTTCCCTCTCTTTTCCTTTTTATATTACCAATCGAACTCACAATTTTTTCTTGCTGTATCGAGGATTGTTTTCATTCCTCGAGAGGCTGGCTCAAAAGGAATGAATGAGTATTAGTCAGGTTGCATGTCAACCATTTTCGGGCAAAGTAGCATGTTTGAATTATATATATGATGGTTTTGCCAAATTGTGTTCCGAAAAGAGACCATGTTGAGAAAAGTAATTTATATCTTCTACCAATTTTTATTTATTTTTTATTTTATTTAACGAAAAGGGTGCATTAACCATTTTTCAACCCATAAAATAATTTTACTCTCAAATTACACATTTTCTAATAAAATACCATTTCAAAATGTAATTTAGGGATTTAGTATCAAAATAAGTAATATATTTTATTTTTAAATCTCACAGTTAAAAAAAAAAAGAAATTTATTTACTAGCCACTAGGATAATTGCAATGAGTGGAATTTTTATTTTTTTATCGTCTCTCTCTCTCTCTCTCTCTCTCTCTCTCTCTACTGTTGGCTGTATAGCAAAGTGTCGGTTTGTGTCCGCCATAACTATATACGGTTGTAGAATTAGGGTTTTGTTAAGTGGATAAGAGCGGATAATGGAGAGCTCACTTAGGTATGGCGGAGACTCCAAATCCTTGAGAATCCATGCTAAGGAAATGTACCCCATCGCCACCGACTCCAATACTCTATTGCAGGTCCGTCCATTACTAATATACGTATAATAATTTATTTACAAATCAGTAGGTTGACTGAATATGCGTTATATGCATATGTAGCTCTTCAATTTTGAGCATTATGTTTACTTATGAGTGATGTTTTTTAAGCTTAGCCATACCTGCTCTTATCCCAACTGTTTTGGATTCTGGTTTGGTAATCAGCGTCGATTCAGAAGTTTTGCATTTTTATAGCCTTCGACAATGATCTATTTTGTCGGCTATAGAGGTTTCAAAGTGAGCTTATTGGGACGTGAAAAGGCCATTTTTTAAATGAGATAAGACACTTTTATGCCGAAAAGGAAACGAATAAGAAAAATGAAGGAATGTGTAATGAGCACTATCTGTTTGACCTGTTTCTCATCCAATGAAAAAGTGTGTTTCTGTCTCTCAATGGATTTCTGTAGTAAGACTTTTTTATTTCTTTGAATTTCGTTTTATTTTACCCTCAAAATATGTTGCTGAGAACTGACTGTGAATGTGAACTACTATTGTATAACTCTGCTGATATTCATACTGTCGCTAATAGTTAGCTTGATCTTTATTTCTTAACTAACGAGTTTCCTGAACTCGTTTCCCTCATGGGCATGTTTCATTGATATTGGCAGCTTCATGGAGAGCTAGACACAAGGCTTGGAGCTCCAACTTATCTTAGTGCGATGATAAGGCATTTCTATCCTGATGTACACACTTTTCTTTTCTTTGTTTATTCTTTTCCCACAATTGAATTGAGGATAGGACCATCTTGCCCCCTTCCCATCCCGTTATAGAGAGAGGGGAACAAGAAAGAAATATTGGGAATGGAAAATTTTTTGTTGCTGAATGATTTTAGATTGATAGAATTAATGATGATATATAGGTATCAGCCAGCATTGGCACAGGTGTTCAATACACTAGGCACGACAAGTTAAGGTACAGTGTTCGTGGAAAGAAGACATATCCAGTGACTAACAATGGGTTGATAAACTTTAACATCAAGGGTCGATTTATTATTGACAAGGAATTTAAAAAGGTTGGAAGTTCTTTCATTCTGCAATGCATGTGCATGTGAGACTACTGATGTTCATAATTGTTCACATAAGCACAAAGACGAGTGTATACCGGGACCTATTTCATTATTTTAAGTTACATGAGCAATTTGTATACTGCAATGTTCTTGCAGAGGGAGTCCCAAGGAGCAGCTGAACTTAATTGGATCATCTTCAATTTTAAAAAAGACCAAGATTTGAGATTCAAAGTTGGATATGAAGTCGTTGATAAGGTATTTTACTTGTCACTGTTAGAGCTCTGGAACTTATTTTGATGCAAAGTTGGTCATTTTGGTCAGCATTCATTTCATGGTTTAATAACTAACAAAGATCGATACCAAATCTTGAATACTTGAAAGTCAAGTACAAGTTTCCTTGAGGAATGCTAAAGATTTTATGTTCGGTGTACTACCTTCGCTTTCCTTCTACTTATCTGGTATGCTAATGATTATAGCCTAGTTCGACAATGGGTTGAGATGACTTGGTACTTTTCAAATTTTCTTAGCCTTGGACAGTAACATCTTTTCTTTAAAATAAGCCAATTTATTTAGTACTTCCAAATTTTCAAATAATCAAATTTGTTTTCGATATTGAAACTGATTATTTTCTCTGTAGTAGCCATAATGGTTTAATGCTTTATTTGTTGTTCACTGATATATTTTCATTACCTTACTGAATCTATCGTTGTTATTCCAGATTCCGTACTTTCAGATTAAGGAAAATAATTGGACGTTCAATGCTGACGGTAAAGGCAAATGGAATGTGAGATATGACTTGTGAGAAGGAAATTTTTAACTGCATCTTTAGGTGAGATGTCAACTAGTGGCAAGTAGGATTCTCCCTTCAGATTTCACTTGTGATGCTAGTCATTTGGAAGGTGTATGATTGAAAATTGTATGTTGATGTCGATATCTGATTAACGTACGTGAACTTATCTCAGTTTTCATATTTCATACATGGTTACATTTGGGCCTTAATTCTCTGCAGAATGTAACTGCAGGCTCTGTTTGACACCCATTACAATGAGAATTTTTGGTAAAATATATTATGGATTAGTATTTTTTGAAAGAATGTGTAGTTAAAAAAGAAAGAATTTTTTTTGGTTTAATTGTAATATTATTTTATTAAAGAATGTGTGATTGAAAAGAAGCAAAAAAATGTATTAAACAAATGAAGCTCGCCTTTGGCAGTACTATGTCAGCTGTTATGGTCTTCGCTCGAATAGTCATTATGGTCAAGCCTCCCTTCCCCTGAACCATCCTTTGTCGAAGCCTGAGATGAAGCTGCAATAGGTTCGGTACATGAACTACCTCAAACAAGCAGCACTTTGACGATGAATTTGTGATTTTTGAGACAATTAACCATACGTGAAAGAATATGTCCTACATCGACTCCTATATATCCTTGTAGAACTCTAGGTGATGAACAAAAATCTAAGGAAATTTTAATTTGAAATGCTCTGTTTGACACCCATTACAATGAGAATTTTTGTAAAATATATAATGGACTAGAATTTTTTGAAAGAATGTGTGATTAAAAAAGAAGGAAATTTTTTTGATTTAATGATATTATTTTATCAAAAAATGTGTGGTTTAAAAAAAGAATGAAAAATGTATTAAATTTTTAGGAAAAAGCCACTTTGCCCAAATTTTGGTGATAGCTCGGTTGACCGACCCTCACATTCTGCATGGGTCCTACGTAAATTAAAAAATACCGATCCTCCCATGTGTGTATTCTGTCATCCTCTATATCAACCTTTATGTTCATATAGCTCAATTCAAAATTTTAATGGGCGTCAAACACATGGTTAAGTCTGTACCATACTATTATTTAATTCTTCCTCAATTTTTTTATTTTTTTTTCCTTTTTAATGCAAGATTGTGTTGATGAAATGTGTAATTCAAAAATTTTGGGTGTATCCCATGAAATGTAGAATTAAAATTAATTGTTGATTTTAACTTAAATTTTAATCAAATTTTTTAACGGTACCTTACAAATCATGAGAATATTACTGTAATATCGAGGCAAGGCCAAAGTAAAAAAATGTACTCACCAAGTGTCCAGATGTATTCTGCTCATGTTAAATATAACGATAATTGTTTAAATTTATCGTCTCAATTTTGTGGAAATGTTCTCGTTGGAAAGCATAGTTTTCAGATTGTTGACATGGCTACATCAACATTCTTCAGACGAAAATCTTAAATAACTTATTTAATTGGAGGTTTTA
This sequence comes from Olea europaea var. sylvestris, assembly GCF_002742605.1. Taxonomy (NCBI): domain Eukaryota; kingdom Viridiplantae; phylum Streptophyta; class Magnoliopsida; order Lamiales; family Oleaceae; genus Olea; species Olea europaea. The sequence continues at coordinate 154,698 of NW_019236075.1, forward strand.
TATGGAGTGCTAGTCTATTTACTGAAAATCAGAGGCCCGAGCATTTCGAATTTTTGGAACCTTGAATAAACAACATAAGGTGGAACCCATTCACCCTCTATGGAGTCACTTTTTTTTCAGTCAGCCACAATCTTATAACAGCAAAATAAATAAATAAAAAGTTTGGCTACTGATTGATGCTCTCCATATCCAAAATCCTCCCTGCGAACACAGAATGTCAGATTCTTCGTTCTCAAGAACAAAAATAAGGAGCAAGTCACTACTGAGTTCAAACTATGCTCATCTGGTTTCAACTGCTGCTCTGAATAAACAGGGCATTTGGCTAAACATACAATTTCACATGTTTTAATTCTGCAAATCAAGACCTGTAGAAGTGATTCAGACATACTGTAATGCTTCACCTGATTACAAGAGCCGGGCGATAAACATGAGGGCATGCCAAGAAATAATCAGGGGATTAAAGGCTGCAGCAAGAGTAAGGCACAGAAATATGAGTTTTTAGCTTCTTAAAAGGGCACATTTGGATGTAAATGCCAAGTTGCATCCTTGAACCACGCGTGACTTTTCCTGAACATGCTTTTGTCTTGTAACAACCATCCTAACCATCAACATGGCCACTCCTTCAATCAGACAAAAATTAACGTCCATAGATAGCTGTGCGCATAAACTCTAATTAGTAATTAAATGAGCATTTTGAAAACAAGCCAACCAGTTCACTGCCGTCTCCACACAGCCATAAATAGATGATGTGCTGATGCAACAAAGAACGCCCTCTTCACTAGATGTCAAACAAAAATACAGGCATGAAATTTCACTATAACAACACATCCCTGTAGACAGTTGAATGAAAACCAAAAACTCCAGCATGTAATATAAAGACTCGAGAATGACAGATAAATAATCCTACTAGTCTCAAAACCCCATAGGCACCATCTTGGTCAAATAATTTTAGATGAATAATTCTACTCCTACAAAGTTGGTATACAAAAGTGGAGTGCCAAAGTGTGTTGGCAAAATCTGGATCCTTGATTTCAAATGATTTAAAAATCTGTTTTTGAAATGATTGGTGTAGATTTGCAGCTTGTTTGGGAGTGATTTTTTTCGTCCAAAAAATTGATTTTTTGACTGTTATTTCACTATTCCAACCACCATATTTGACTTTTTCTCTCACGGGTGGATCCCACTTTTCCCTTACGATCAAAAAATCAATTCTCAAAATTAAGACTTTAGACCCCTCAATTTTAGGCATTTTAGACTTCTGCAACAATTTTAACCTAACCTGTTGCACGGTTAAGGCAGATCTGACCTGACCGCATGCTGTCATGTTCGCTCTTATCCTCCAAATTCGTCCCAATTGCTAGTCTGTGTCCTTTTAATCGCAGGATTCCAAGAGCTTCCTCAAGTTCATTTTGATTTTAAAAAAAAAAAATCCCAAAAAATATATATGTAAAATCACCAGTTAAAGGATAAATATTCCGTCAATCAGATAATGAACCAGAAGCAGAAGTAAGAAATGCTACAGAATATATTCCAACTATGTATTATACAAACAAAATCAGAAACTGACTGAAAAAATGAGATTGCAACGACAGATAATTACAAGCACCTCATCGTCTACAGATCAAATAACCTACCAAAATAGTATGATAGTTACATAAATGTACATAAATAGATGCAATACACACGCTAAAGCTTAGGGACACATTTACCTTTCATCAGCGTGATCTCAAATGATTTTGTTCCTTATTTCTTCCAGTTTTCTCAAAATCTCCCCTGGAGTTCTATCCAACTCATTAGCAATTTTACGCTGCAGATCCATGGGTCAAGTTGGGAACTGTTCGCACATATCTCCATCAATCACGTCCTGCAAATTTATTGCAAAGAATAAAATCCCAAACAAATAGGTATCACGGACAAAATAGCTTCGGAGATTGCATCTAGTATGATAAAGGATGCAAATTGCAGATAATTTGATGTAAAATGAAATGTTAGAAATTTGCAGTTGTTATAGCACCAGAATTGTGAGCATCTATATTAAGCTATGAACATTAGCCAGAAACTAAAACCTCTACAGTCCTTCAGGTTTTGTTTCCTCTTCAATACATGCATAGCTTGATTCCATAAAGAAGCTACACATACTATGACACATAATAGTAGAATGCATCATATGCTTTTAGCTGGAAAATATGAGAATTTTCTATGGCGCATAGACGCAACACATTTTAATAATCATCATTGAAGCACGAGACAAACAGAGTACATAATGAGATCTAAGAATGGAACCAAGTCAGAGATGCTAAATCAAGGGCCCCTTCTATGATTCTATCTATCATAGTGACCTTGGTAACAAGTTTTGCAAATCACAATGGAACTTAATGTATCCCGTGTTTCTTTTTACCAAGACATCAGCCCCTTGAAGCAATACAATTGGAATGTCAAAAAAGTGTCAACTTAGAGGGGACAGAATCAGCTACATTTCAAAATCTGATTCTTCTCAACTTAATAAGATTTGCATCTATAAACAACCACCCCACCTCACTGCACCGTACCCAATAAAAAATGGAACAGAGAAAGAAAAAAGGTAAAATAAAATAAAAATAAAATAATGCTGCACCAAGTGCTATCTCTATGCAATGCTGGATCAAAGTTTCTCCAGTATAATATAAATAAATAAATAAAAACCTATGAGTTGTGATATGTCGAGGCAAGTACTAAATTTTATTACATTGCAGGAAAAGATTAGTAACTGAACTTTACCTTAACTGGAAAGTAGGCAGATCTGTATGCCATGTGGTCTCTGCCACACAAAGGTGGGAGCTCCTGCTGCATGTGCTATCTCCAAATGACAGAAGAAGTCAACATCATCACGAGATGTGAAAGGAAGCAATGCGCATAAGCCCCCGTTAGTTTTTTTATACCCAATAAATCTCGGACTATGATGTTAACGTGAATTAATATTATTTTATAAGCATAGGTCGATAAATGAAATAAGTCAACAACCAAGTTCATGAGTTACACCCGGCCAAATTGTATTCCTTTATGGATGGCTTGAATCTTGGCCCGTTTACCCTTATAATGGTCCAACTTAAATCCTAACCCTAGAGTATATATATGGCTATAACCCTAGCCACTTTCTTATGATATATTGTGTGATTTTGAGAGAAGAAAAAGAAAATCCCGACTGCCCCCCTTTGTGTGAAAAAAAAGTCTCTAGAAGTGTTCAAAACGCTTGTATAACGTGTGCAATTTGTGGTTCCTTCATAATATACCTTTGTGGTATTTTCTCCTAGCCTTTGTGGCCACAAATCATCATATTTTTTTTGTCCTACGTGGATAAGATTGAATAGCAATCGAGGTGAATCAATTGGTTGTGGTATGGAGCTGATTGGACTGATTGTTGGTTGAGGAAGGTGCGTTGGAATGAGCTCGAAAATGACCGATTTGAAGATCTTTTAAGAAAGCTTCCGCAACAATTGGTATCAGAGTTTCAAGGTGGTGGTTTTGGCTCTTGAAATATAGAAAAAAATCGTCTAGAAATCGGCAAAAATGAACCAGAAATCAGATCGAAAAAACTGTCAAAATCAGTCTCCGTTTTTCACGTTTTCTGATCAATACGGAAGAAGTTTTGGGAAACGGAGACCACTGGCATGACATTCAGGTGGAGGCGAACCCTGCAGGGCGGCGCGTGTCGGTCAAAGGCGGCGCGTGAAGCCCACACACAGAGAGAAGGAGCCTTGCGTGAGGGTGCGTGAACTGGAATTTCGAGGAGGTCCCTTCAGGCAGTTTGTTCCTAACATTATTTCTGACATTTTTTGTGTTGAAAGTTTTTTTGTTTTAGGGCCTGCAGAAGAATCTGGACAGCGTTGTTCTTCGGGCATTCAGGACTCGATCGTGATTTTTTTGTTGCTGTAGTTTCCAGAGACTTTAGGACGAATAGTGATGGTCCTAAAGTGAGAAATTCGCAACTCTCGTAATTTACGGACTCAGATGGGTCTACTCTGATAAATTGGCTTAACTCAATTTAAATTTCAGTATTAGCAGATCATCATGTGGGTGATCAATAGAATTGAGAGTTTTCATTGCTTGGCAACCATTACTTGTGCTAAAAAATTTAGGAATTATTTGCTCTATTTTGAAGTGTTGAATTTTGATTGCAAGTTGGTAGTTGATTTTGTGTTTATCTATCATATAGTCATTGTGTGAGACTTGTTGTGTGAATATTTGAATTTTTTGTATATACACCTTTGTGTTTGCATTAATTATCCAATTAGAACACCTGGACTTGACCCGTTCGAACATTCCCTTGATCTAAGATCGTGAATCTTACGAAATCCTGAAATCTAGAACGGTGTATATTACGACTTTAGGATTATTTTGTGTTACTTATTTGTGACTTGGTTGTTCTGTTTGTTATTTTCTCCTTAAAAATGTTTTCACACTTTGAAGTTGGAATTTTCAATGGGAAAAGGGATTTTTCAATTTGGCAACAAAAGATGAAGGGTATTTTGGTCCAACAAAAAGTTTCAAAGGCCATAGATGGCAAATTTCCTGCAAATTTAATAAAAGCACAAAAAGAATAGTATGATGAAATTGCATACACTTCAATTATTTTACACTTGTCTGATACTGTTTTGAGAAAAGTAGGAAAACTGAATTCTACAAAATAACTTTGGGAAAAGTTGGAGGACTTATATTTGCTTAAGTTAACTCCTAATAAATTGTATTTGCTTGAACGATTTTTCAGCTTTAAAATGGATCATTCAAAGGATCTTGATAACAATCTGGATATCTTTAACAAGTTAGTTTAAGAATCGTTAATTGTGATAAGAAGGTATCTGAAACGTATAAGGCTATTATCCTGTTTAATTCCATGTCTGATTCATATAGGGAAGTTAAGAATGCAATTAAGTACGATAGGGACGCCTTAACACCCGAGATTGTCATAGACTCACTTAGGAGTAGGGCTGTCAATGGATTGATTTTTGATCCAAATTCGATTCGAATCCGATGAAATTAATGGGAGATGGATTTAAGGTTTCAATCTGATAATCCGATTAAAATCTGAATTCGATAATCCGTTAACTAAATGGAGCAAATATAGATATATGTCGATCCGATCCGATAACAATCCGATCTGATTTATTATAATAATATTATATATTTTATATATTATATCATAATTTATTAAACATAATTTTTTCCATTTTGAAACTTATATTATGCTTTACGCATAATTTTCAAATAATAAATAATATTAGATAATAGTATATATTTTTACTTGAAATGTTCAAAGATGTTTAATTTTTTATTAATTAAAATATGATAAAAATAATTATAGTAATTTGTTTTATAACATCAAAAACTAATAATTAATATGTCCAAAAATAATTTACTTTGTTAAAATTGATATTATTTTTTATTTTAATTTTCTTAAGGCTATGATTTTTAGTGAAAATAATAAAATAAACTAATAAACACTTAAAATTGACAATTGAGTAGTATCCCACATTGAAAGACCACTAAAACATTAGAAGAGAAGTGCCCTTTAAAAATGTAGTATCCCACATAGGAAGATTATTAAAACATTCCAAGAGAAATTTTCTTTAAAAGGAACTAAAGGAGCATCACTTGAATGAAAAATCGATTTGGGCCTTCTAGTATATTAGGTGAGTCCATCAAGATAGTTAAAATATTTTTTTTTTTGAAAAAATTGGTGGAAAAAAATTCGGATCGGATATCCGATAACATAGCAAATCGGATATGGATTTAACAATCAAATATCCATTGGATTATCGGATCGGATCGAATAATTTTTCTTAACGGATCAGATTGGATTTGGACAGATCCGCTCTATATCCGATCCATTGACAGCCCTACTTAGGAGTAGGAGATGGAGATTAAGGTTGAAAAAGAGGATAAGAGGAGTGGCGAGTTACATATAATGAGTAGTAGGATGAAATTTAAGCAAATGAATTTGGGTAGAACCCAAGACGGTAGTGATTCGAGTAGTGACCCGAGTGATGAGGGTAGTAAGAAGAAGGGCAAGGGACGAGACAAGTCTAGGGGTAGAAGGTGTTACAGTTGTGGTATGTCTGAACACTTTATTAGGGACTGTCCCAAAAAGAAAGATAAGTTGAACGGTAAGATGAGAGGTGAGGCGAATTTGGTTGAGAGGTCGAGTTATGACTCCAGTGAGGTTTATTAAGTGTAAACCTAGTTACTGCATATGCATCTGTGTGTGATCATTTTCTGCATGTGTGTGATTGTCTAAATTTTGTTGCATGATTATCTGCTACATTTCAATGTGTTTAATATGTGCATTTGCATAAATTTGAGACATTAGAATTACTTGGTGTAATTGCTTGCATGCATAGTGGGTTAAGATGCATTAGCAATGTGTTGTATGCCTTTTGGTAAGGCGGAGTATAGATGCCTAGGGGTACATGGTGGTTTGAACCGGGAATGTGGAGTGTGACATTTGGATCACGAGTGGAGATGTGATCAAATGTCTAGAATCCATTATCTGGAAAGAGACCCTGATCAGGTGGAGTATGAGAGTGGCACTTTTATTACTTCTGTTAGGTGGAGACCCATTATCCACGTAGGTTGGGAGAAATGATGTAGAGATAGAGGATTATCCCGTGAACTTAGAATCTATTGTGACTTACCAGTTAGACATGAGTTGGGCGATCAATCTAGCGAGCTTGGTGGGCGATGAGAGGAGATATGTGTTCTCGAGGTGTGACCTACATCAAATGGGATATGATAAGTGTGGTGAGATCTTTTCTTAGGGCCATTTATGCATGTGTTGCATATGTGGTTGACCGTGGTTTGATTGACTTGGTGTTAATCTATGGTTCTATGTGAACGTGCTTCTGAAAAGATCTATATATCTTATCCTATAGTATATCGTCATCGCGTGTGTATTTGCTCTTGATTGTTTACTGTTAAATATTTGCTTCTACTTGGGTGTTTTTTTACCTTAGCTCTAGTGAGTACATGAAGCAGGAATGGTATGTGTTTCAAATTGGAAACACGAGGTAAGGTCTGTGATCCAATTTTATTGGCTATCTTGATTATGTAAGTGCGAACTGTGTGTTTTGATTGCTTGCAGATTTATTGGGCATCAAGGTGGAGATTTGTTGGATTTTTTGATACCCAATAAATCTCGGGCTATGATATTAACGTGGATTAATATTATTTCATAGGCATAGGCCGATGAATGAAATAAATCCAACAACCAAATCCATGAGCTATACCTGGTCCAATTGTATTCCCTTATGGATGGCTTGAATCTTGACCCGTTTACCCTTTTAATGGTCCAACTTAAAGCCTAACCCTAGAGTATATATATGGCTATAACCCTAGTCATTTTCTTATGATGTATTGTGTGATTTTGAGAAAAGAAAAAGAAAATCCCAACTGCCCCTTTTGTGTGAGAAAAAAGGTCTTCAGAAGTGTCCAAAACGCTTGTATAACGTGTGCAATTGATGATTCCTTCATAGTATACCTTTATGGTGTCTTCTCCTAGTCTTTGTGGTCACAAATCATCATCTTTTCTTGTTCTACGTGGGTAAAATTGAATAGCAACCGAGGTAAATCAATTGGTTGTGATTTGGAGCCGATTGAACTGATTGTTGGTTGGTTGAGGAAGGTGCGTTGGATTGAGCCCAAAAATCAACGATTTGAAGATCTTTCAAGAAAGCCTCCGCAACACCCCCCATTGCAGTCCCATAAATAATGCACTCTCCTCCTCCTGGAATCAACGATGCCTTGTGCAAGCAAGTGACCACATCACCAATGTGAAATTGCACTATTTCCTCAATTTTGTTGGGAAAACCATTAAGCTTTCTTTGTTCCCATTTTACCTTCCCACCAGTTGGATCTTCTTCAATCTCATCCGACACATCCTGGGGTAACCGCACGAAGTAAACATTTCTGAATTTGTCTGCCCCTGCCATGGTGTCGAAATCTATATGGTGTGCTGCAGTTAGCCATCTAGGAATAGTGTCGTTAGCAAGAATGTCCAGCTGATTTTCATCTCGCCTATACTTGCAACAGTGGAAAGACTGCAAAATAGTTTACACCACTGGTGAAGAACTCATAGTAGAAAAAAGTGCATGCAAAATTTAACTAGCAAGTTGGAATATTGAAAAATCATATTCGAGATCATCATAATTGACCAGATATAACAACTTTTCTATTTGGAGCACTCAAAGAACATATATTTAATAACAAATTATGTTATATAAGAAGGACAAATAACACAAAAAGTCGGACCTGTTTTACTTCAAATACTGCATTGCAAACCTCAAAAGTCAATCACGAACTCCTGGTTCATACTGAGCTTAAACCGCTTGATACAAACAACGAAATATTTTTGCGTGGAAGTTTATGTTGATTGGAGAACAGAGAAATAGACTACCAAAAGCTTCTGTCTGGATACTCATTTGCTTAAACATGACACAAGGCCAAGGTTCCTTTCACTAACAAAGATGTTACGCCTCATTTTACGAGCCTCGATACCGAAGTGTCATCTCATCACCGAAGCCGAGATCAAATAGACCACTCGGACCTTCCCGAAGCTTCTCCGAAGTGACGAGCCACGATACTGAAGTGTCATCTCACCACTGAAGCCGAGATCAAATAGACCACTCTGACCTTTCCGAAACTTCTCCGAAGTGATACATCGATTCCTACTACTGATCTGCCGAAGTATCCCACCTCCGAGGTCGGGTTCAGGTGGACCCCGGTCAGAAGATCCGTCGCCAATTTAAGATTTGTTCTGCATATAAGGTTTAAATTGATTTGACGTTCCCATGAGGCTATTTGATGTGACTTATCAACTTTATGTCAATTCAACTCAGGGGAAACAAACTGTCCGCCCACTCTACAAGCGCGGCAGACGCTTCATACCGTCAGATATATACACGTGTTCCACATCCCACGGTTCATACCACCTATAAATACCTAAAGTTTGGCAAGAGGCAAAGGTAATGAAACTCTCAATACATAGCATTCCATAACAAGTTTATATATTCTCCTCCCCCTTTATTGATTGATTTGTGTAGCCCCCAGGGCACTGTTCCGACCACCCAAACCTGACTTGACCGTCAGAGTGTATACGGCCACCACCCCCGTCGGTTCTGGCCGTGTGCGCCTGACTATTTGTTCATTTCACAGGGAGGAATATGTGAAGTAGCTATAAGTTGGCCACGTGGAGGAGCCATTTTTGGAGGTCAACAGTTTGGCGCCGTCTGTGGGAACCGTCATTCCCCATTCAAAGTCCTACATTCCCCGTCGGAGAAGCCACCGGAAAACCGACGACTGACCCTGAAAAGGGGGCATTCTTGAAAAAGAACAAAAGTCGAATTACAATCCAAGTTCTTACTATCCTTGAAAGAAGAGGTAGGATGAGCTATAGCCGTGAAGACAACCCCATCAGAGAGGCCTCTGAAGAAGAGGTACTCCATAATAATGTTACTCATCAGAGACCGCATCACCGGCGTCGACGAGGCGAAAGAACAACCATACTCACTGAAGGAATGGCCCAGATAGCTGCGGGCATGAGAGACATAGCAGCTCAGAATATGGCGATGCGGGAACTTCTCATGCAAGCCCAGGGACACCAGATGCCCCAAGGATCATATCCGGTACAGGAAATCCCTTTGTCTCATTCTTGAGGCCACATGAGCCGGCACACAGAACGTCCTCTCGAAAGAGAGGGTAACACCGAAGCGACATCTTATGTGCAGGAGAGCCACCCATCAGAACCACTCTTTGGGGACAACTTTCCCCAAGAACACGATGACCAGAGGTCAGTAAGCGTCTTCGACCGGATAGGGAACGATCCTAGCAATAGGGTCCGCCCTTCAAGAGGGTCGGTCCGGTCAGACCACGAAGAAGAGTATGTTCCGCCCCCTCCTCCTAGAAATAGGAGGGAGAGGAGAAACTTAGTCGATTGGGAAAGCCGGGGGAAAGCACCTCCTCCACCCCAAGACATCCAAGATGATCAAGGATCAGAGGGGCCCTGCCGATCTTATGAGATTGACGACGATGACGATAACCTCCCTTTCTCAAGGAAAATCCGGAGCTTCCCAATGCCAACTAATTTCATGCCCCCAAGATCCCCAAGTATGAGGGAAAAGGGGATCCGGAGAAGCACCTCACAAAGTATATGACGCAAATGAGTCTTAGGGGAGCCTAACCTGCTCTAAAGTACAGAGCCTTCCATTTAACACTAGGCGAAGCCGCCGAGGTGTGGTATAGCAGGCTTCCTCCCCTAAGCATCAGAAGTTGGCCGGACTTGAAGAAAGCATTCTTGAACCAGTACCTCTCACGCAGGGAAGGAGAGGCGCCAATCCAACGCCTGCAAGACATGAGGCAGGCCCCTGGAGAGACGCTGAAAAGCTATCTCGCCAGGTTTACAGACGAGATTACTTACTGCGAACAGGTCACTGACAGGGAAGCCCTTTCAGCCCTGAAAGGCGGTCTCAACATGAACACTTTGTTTTGGAGGGACGTGCGCAGCAAGAATCCCTCCACATACGACGAGCTGGTGGAGATGATAAGGGTGGAAATAATTAGTGAAGAAATGATTGATCATCGTAACCGTGCTGCGCAGGGACTCCCTCCCCCACAGAGGCAGGTAGGTCGAGGCCCTGCAGCGCACCTTGTTACTCGGCATGGACCCAAGCAGGGCATACCATAGCTCCCACATCCGGACAGGCCCTGGCTTCTGCCGCATTGAAAGCAGTGCCGATGTTGGCATATGATAACGCACCCACTGAGGCAGGACCGTCTGGAAGAATGGACAACAAGAAGAAGAAGAAAAAGAGGCCAAACAGGCCCTTGCCAGGAGCAAGATTTTGTACTTTCCATCAACTATACGGGCATGACACCAGCGAGTGTCGGGATGCCAACCAGCGCCCTGATCGAAGCAACCCCCACACTTCCAACAGAAATGAGCACCCCCGTAGATCCACCTCCCCGAGGAGGGGAGGAAGGGGTCACCAAGAACAATCTCCTCGCAGAAGAGAATCAAGAAACCGGGGCCAATCCAGGCAAGAGAACCAAGCTCAATTCACTGGAAGCCAGGTCATCAGGGAAATCGATACCATCATTGGGGAACCCCACGTCGGTGGCAACACCAGGAATGCCCAGAGAAATTATACAAGAGAAGCTAAGGATCCCCCGATGATCACCTACATTGTCGACGAATCAAAATCGGCAAACAAGATGGCCCCAATCACCTTCTCACAGGAAGACTCAGAGGGAGTTCACCATCCCCATTGCGACGCTTTGGTTGTAAGGGCCGTAGTGGCTAGAAACGGATTAAAGTGCATGCTCGTTGACAACGGCAGTTCCGTGTACATATTGTTCGGCTCTACTTTTGACAAAATGCAAATTGAACATGGGTTAATCCCCATGACCGACCCACTATTCGGATTCACTAGGGACAGCATCATCCCACGAGGGCGGATTACCCTGCCTGTGGAAATGGGTTCGGCCCCCCTGGTCGCCCAGCATTTCATGGAATTTCTGGTGGTAGATCATAGGTCGGCTTACCATGGAGTATTGGGCAGGCCTGCTCTAAAAGATCTTTGGGCTGTGACGTCCATTCACTATCTGTGCATGAAATTTCCAACCGAACGTGGGACTGCAACGGTTCGGGGCGATCAGATGGGCTCTAGGGCATGCTACCTGAACTCGCTACGTAAATCTGAGCCCCGAACTGTCAATGTAATTCTAGCCGAAGTACCCGCTAAAGCCGGTACGGACGTGGAAATGCTCGACGCCCCTCAATAAGGGCATACCTCTGAACAAGAGGAAGATGTCGTAATGGAAGAGGCCCCTGAACAAGGACACCCTCTTGATGAGTTAGACCCCCGAATAATCGATTATGAACCACATGCGACCCCAATGGAAGAACTGGAAACTTTCCCAGTCAATCCAGAAGACCCCAATCAAGTCTTGCGCATAGGGAAGTCATTATCGCCTGAAGAAAAAATTGAGATGATACGATTCCTGAAAGAAAACCTAGATGTCTTCGCATGGAAACATGAGGTTATGGTGGGAATAGATCCCAGGATCAGTTGCCATCACTTAACATCAACCCCTCCTATGCCCCCATAGACAGAAGAGGCGCGCCCTAAACCTGGAACGGTACGAGGCGCTGAAAGACGAAGTAAGTAAACTCAATCGCAGTGGTTTTATCAGAGAGGCCATATATCCGAGGTGGATATCCAACCCGATTCTAGTGAAAAAGTCCAGCGGGAAATGGAGGGTCTGTGTGGACTTCTCAAACCTGAATAAGGCATGTCCCAAGGACAGCTTCCCACTTCCAAGAATTGATCAACTGGTGGACTCCACTGCTGGGCATGAACTACTGAGTTTCATGGATGCGTACTCAGGGTACAACCAGATACCCATGTTCCGGCCTGATGAGGAAGCTACATCATTCATTACGAACAGGGGGCTGTATTGCTACAAAGTTATGCCCTTCGGATTGAAAAATGCTGGGGCCACATATCAGAGGTTAGTCAACATGATGTTTGCCGACATGTTGGTCAAAAGCCTCCAGGCGGCCAAACACGTGAGCCACATTGACCAAACCTTCCAGATACTCAGAAGGTATAACATGAAGCTGAACCCCCTCAAGTGCACTTTCGGAGTGGCATCAGGCCAGTTCTTGGGATACATTGTAAATCAGAGAGGAATTGAGGCAAATCCGACAAAGGTAGCGGCTTTACTAGAAATGAGGTCACCTCAGAAACCGAAGGAGGTCCAAAGCCTCAATGGCCGGATAGCCGCACTCAGCCGCTTCATCTCCAGAGCCACTGATAAAAGTTTGCCTTTCTTCAATGTATTGAAGCAAGGAAAGAAATTCTAGTGGACTTCGGAGTGCCAAGAAGCCTTTGAGTCTCTAAAGAAACACCTCGGTAAATCGCCCCTCCTATCGAACCCCCATCCGGATGAATCTCTGTTGCTGTATCTAGCAGTTTCAGACGCGGTAGTCAGCGCGATCCTAACCAGGGAAGAAAATGAGCGTCAATTGCCGGTATATTACATCAGCAAAGCACTTCTCCCAACTGAAACACGCTACTCCGACATGGAAAAACTGGCACTTGCACTTATTACAGCCTCGAGAAAGCTGAGGCCATATTTCCAAGCTCACTCAATACAAGTCCTCACCAATTTTCCTTTGAGGCAAGTAATGCAGAAGACGGACGCATCGGGACGTCTGCTGAAATGGGCTATCTAGCTCAGCGAGTTCGATCTCACGTTCCGACCTAGACACGCTATCAAGGGCCAGGCCCTTGTCGATTTTATGGTCGAATTTACCAAAGCCCCAGAAATGGAGGCCCTAATGGAACCAACCGAGCTCCCCACATGGAAATTATTTGTAGATGGGTCTTCAGGAGAGGCTGGCGCGGGGGCGGGAATCGTGCTGGAGAGCCCGGAAGGCCATTTGTTAAATTGTGCGGTAAGATTCAGCTTCAGAGCCTCGAACAACGCAGTCGAATATGAGGCCCTTCTGGCAGGACTAAGGCTCGCCAAGGAGATGCAGGTCAGGAAGCTCCTAGCAAGCAGTGATTCTCAACTCGTAGTGAATCAGGTAAATAGGGATTTCGCAGCCAAAGCTGGTAACATGCTCACGTACTTGAAGCTGGTTCTGGACATAATTCCCCATTTCAAAAGTTCGAACTGACTCAAGTCCCCCGTCTAGAAAATGCCCATGCAGATGCCCTCTCAAAGTTAGCCAGTAGCATGAACTCAGAGCTTCTAAACATCGTCCCCATTGAGCACTTATCGAAGCCCTCCACCTTCGAAGGCGAAGAGTTACTATAAATAGAAGGCACCCCGTTGTGGATGCAGCCCATAATCGCATATCTAAAAGAACAAACACTGCCTGCTTCCAGAGGCGAAGCAAGAAAATTAAGAAGAAGGGCTGCACACTTCGTCCTTCAAGAAGAAACCCTTTACAAGAGAGGCTTCGCCTCGCCCCTTCTTCGATGTGTGGGCGGTGAAGAGGCCACCTACATACTCAGAGAGATACATGAAGGGATCTGCGAAAATCACTCCGGAGGGACGGCTCTGGCACACAAGGTTCTCCGTCAGGGCTACTTCTGGCCAACCCTGAAAAGGGATGCTTGCCAATTTGTCCAGAAATGTGACAAATGCCAGCGCTTCTCAAACGTGCAAAGACAACCGGCTCAGAGCCTCTCTATAGTGACCAGCCCGTGGCCATTCGCCAAGTGGGGCATCGACTTCATTGGTCCACTACCAAAAGGTAAGGGAAGCGCAACTTTTGCCATTGTCGCCATCGACTATTTCACTAAGTGGGTCGAGGCAGAGCCCCTTGCCCGAATCACCGAGGCCAACACTACGAAGTTCGTTTGGAAGAACGTCATTTGCAGATTCGGCATCCCCCACTCCATTGTCTCTGATAATGGGCGACAGTTCGACAACAGGAAGATGCGAGACTTATGCGACGAACTGGGCATAAAGAAAGACTTCTCGACTCCGCATCACCCTCAGGCAAATGGACAGGTCGAAGCAGTGAACAAAACTAACAAGCACACCCTGAAAAGGAAACTGGATGCCTCGAAAGGCGCCTGGGTTGACGAACTCTCCCACGTCCTCTGGGCCGTCAAAACGACTTGCCGGACTGCAACCGGCGAGACCCCATTTTCAATGACCTACGGAGCCGAAGCAATGAGTCCGGTCGAAGTTGGGGTCCCATCACATCGACGGATACATTTCAATGAGATCAGCAACGATGAGGCGCGCATAAGTGAACTACACCTCCTTGAGAAAAAGAGAGACGCTTCCCAGATGACCTTAGCGAAATATCATCGTAAGATGACCCGCGTTTACAACTCCAAGGTCAGGAACAGAACTCTCCGCTTGGGCGACCTCGTCCTCAAAAGAGTTTTCCAATCTTCAAAACCAACCGGGTCAGGAGTTTTTGGCCCGAACTGGGAAGGCCTTTACTGCATTCGGGGAGAATCCCGACCTGGTACTTTCGAGGTCGAAGATATGTTAGGAAGGGCACTACCTCACAAGTGGAATATCGAGCACTTGAGAAAATACTACCAGTGACAAGAATGTTTCGATCTGATCCTAAGTTGTCATGGCTAAATCGGTTGTTCTGATCTGACCTTGGTTGTAAAGTTTATTAAGTGATGGAATAACCTTTGTAAAGGGTGGTGTAATTCATCTTTAGTAATGAATTTCCAGTTCCAAACCGGATCAGCCAGGGAATGGTTTCCTCAGTTCTTCGGAAGGTTCATTTGAGCGATCCGATCGTCACTTATTAGCTGATTAACAAGCGTTTCCTCGTGTTTTCCCAATTGGTCTGACCTCAGATTATTAAGAAGTTAAAGTAAGGAATCACTTCCTACTCACTTAAGTGTTTGGACTTATGTTTGCTTAAGGGGATCGATTCACAATTGTTAACTGATCGTGGTCACGAGGCAATTAGTCTAATGTTTGTCATTCTTACAAGTATAAAACAAAAAGGAATACAAAGAAGCAGAAGCAAAAAGACTTAACAGAAATTTAACAAAATTTTCCATTCCATTTCACAAAATTAAAGTACATGGGGGGCCGAAGCCATTACAAAAAGGAAACCCTAATCTGTGGGAGGAATTTCAGCGCTGGCCGCCTCCTGGGCCTCTGGAGCCTCCTCAGTAACCTTATCAGGCCGACCTCCAGTGGGTCCCCCAAACTCTGCCTCCAGTTGAGAGATGTCCAGGGTAGGGTGCACCTCCTTCAGCCGACCTAGTAGGCTTTGGGCACTCCACGAGGCCCAGAAGTTGGCAAAGTCGTCGTAAAGGGGATGATCTTCGAAGTGATCAATAAAATTCTGAACCGCCACCTCCCCCGCAGACTTTAATTCCTCCTTCAGAGAGGCGATCTCCACTGACTGGGCCTCTGTCTGCTGCTTCAGCTCCGCCTTTTCTCTGTTGGAGGCCTCCAGAGCATCGGTGGAAAGCTTGTGGTGCTCGTTAGCGTGGTCAAGTCGCCGAGTCACCGCAGCCACCTGGCACTCCACCTCGTAGAGCTCTTTTTTCAGCCGCTCCACCTCTGCCTGCGAAGCAGCGAGCTGGACCTCAGCAGCTCTCTTCCCCTCCTCTGCTTTGGCGGTTTTGGCCTGGGCAGCTCGCACAGCGTCCCCATAGTGCATCGCCTCCTCAAGGCGCTTGGCGAGGTCCTCCCTCTTGGAGTTTAGATCCTTAACCAAGCCCTCGAGTTGGATACTTGTGCTTAGTGCCCGGGCCACGCAGGCGCTGTTCGTCGCCACCAAGTCTTCAGCCGTGCATGAGGCGGTGTGGTCCCTCCACTCTTCGGTCCAATATCTGCTGTGGACCACCGCCACTGCAGCTGTTTCCGGAGGGAGAGCCTCCAACACCTCCCTTACGGGCTCTTCTGAATTGGTGCCGAGGAAGTCAACCTCTTTGCTGGAGCGGGCCCTTTTCCTCCTCTGCTGCCCCGGAACGTGTTTAATGGGTACGGCCGCAAGGGGCTCCGTGTCCGGGGCAGCGACAGGCTCTGCCGCAGCGGGGCTTCTCTCGGTGAGGGCCACCCCCGTGGGAATAGTTGTCTGCCGCATAACTGGGGGTGGCCTCGCCACAGTTGGGCGTCTGGGAGGGGCAGCACTCTTCTTGCCCTTCCTTCGAAGGTCAGCCTCCGGATCCTCCTGAACCTCCTCCTCCGTCGGAGGTTGAAGCCTCTTACTGGCCTCTACCAGCTCCTCCATTTGTTTCTTCTACGAAGAAGAGGAAGCCTTCAGCGCCCTTGCCTCAGCCATCATTTTCCGAATGGTCTTGAAGTCGGGGCGTACTGGCAGCTTCTTGCTGAAGTTATCTGCAAAGAAACGAATAAGGAATTAATACAAGTATAGGGAGTTTGGAATAAAAAAGTGTGGGCCTCGGACGCCATTAAGTCGTGAGTGATGAAATGTATGTTCTTCCGGATCAGCCTGTGGTAGGACCTCTTCTTCTGAGGCAGCTGATAAATGACACAGATAGTGTCGAAGTCCTCTGTCAATAGCTCGCACCGAGGAAGGGAACCTGCGAAAAGAAGCATAATTGTTAAACACAAGCCGAACCGAAGAGAAACAAAAAGAGCAACAACTATACTTACTAAGTGTTGAAAACTTCGTCGGGACTGTAAGAGGCACCAGGGGGTCCCCCTCCATTGTGTCCCATCGCCCCGCTGCCCAGCACCATGAGCTCTTCCATTCCTTGATGGAGCTCATCAGATCGATCACGAATGGAGTGTGGGAACCCCATGACATCAGGTAGTACCAACCCCGGGTCTTACCCCCCCCCCCGGCAGTAACCTTGGGTATATAGAGGGTCTGAAAAACGGAAATGGGCATCTCCACTCCTAACGACGCCTCTTTCCACAACATCCAGGAGCCCATCATCTGGCTCCAGGAGTTCGGATTGAGCTGCGTCAGGGCTAGCCCGTAAGACCTAAGCACCAACCTAAAGAATGGGTGGATAGGCAGCCTAAGTCCGGCCTTAAGGATCGCCTCACTGATGGCCACACAGCCCGGCCTTAGGTAACAGGCTCTCTCTTCCGGCCCGGGGAGAATCAAATCTACACTGTCTGGGATCCTATATTCTGTCCTAAGTCTACCCAGGTCGGCCTCCCTCAGTTTTGATGGGTAGTCCGATGCCCCCAATGCACAGAAGTATCCGGGGGGCTATCTGGTCGCTTCCATATGTTCTTCCCCCCCCCCATTATTGCCCCAGCTATTTCTGAGGAGGTCGCCATAATGGGCTCGTCCACCCTCACTATTTCTAAGCCCCTCCCCAAACCAGAACTCCCTTCCGAGGCCATTCGATAAGAAATTTTTTACAGTCCAAATGGGTACTGAAACTTACGGGTTTGGAAGTTTTTCCTAGCCGGAAATGGTGCAGGATCGCCGGAAGTATCGTTCTCTCTCGCCGGAGTTGCTTGCAAAACGCCGGAAATCGCCGGAAATTTGGGAGCAAATTTTGGTTTTCGTCTGGCAAAGATAGAAACTCTGCTAGACCCCCAAAGTTCACCTTTTATAGGAAAGACAAGTCCGATCTCCACCGTTGAATTCAAATACGATCAATCTAAACCGTTCGTCGTATCCTCAATCCCGGCCGTTGAAATGAAACGCCAGATTTGATCTACGCCCAAGATGTCGCTGTGGCTTTCACGCTAAATTGAAACGCGTCGCCTCGGTTACAAACAGCCGTCAATAATAATTACTAGCCGCAGCAGCCTTTTAGAAGAATGGGCATGGTACCCAACTGTCACCTTGGAAACACGCAACAGTTGTCAAATCATTGGACTTTTGGGTCGCCTCGGATGATCTCCTCCCCCAACTTTACAAAGCTTGGACGCGCCCGATGCGAACGCCCCATTGACTCATCGCCTCGGTCGCTGCGTTTCCTCCCATGCTTTACAAAGTTTCAGCCATCTCCCCACGCGTCGACCTTTTCCTTCCAACGCATCGGTGCTAGACGAGTCCCCCAACTTTACAAAGCTTGGGCGCACCCGATGCGAACGCCCCATTGGCTCATCGCCTCGGTCGCTGCGTTTCCTCCCATGCTTTACGAAGTTTCAGCAATCTCCCCACGCGTCGACCTTTTCCTACCAACGCTTCGATGCGAGACGAGTCCCTAAAATTTTATGAAGCTTGGACGCACCTGACGCGAACGTCCTATTGGCTCATCGCCTCGGCGCTGCGTTTCCTCCCATGCTTTACAAAGTTTCAGCTACCCCCACGCCGCGGTCCGGTCAGGAAAACAAATCCACGCATAATATAAATATTCATTCCCGGATTTGGGGGACCACTGTTACGCCTCATTTTACGAGCCTCGATACCGAAGTGTCATCTCACCACCGAAGTCGAGATCAAATAGACCACTCCGACTTTCCCGAAGCTTCTCCGAAGTGACGAGCCTCGATACCGAAGTGTCATCTCACCACCGAAGCCGAGATCAAATAGACCACTCCGACCTTCCCGAAACTTCTCCGAAGTGATACATCGATTCCTACTACTGATCTGCCGAAGTATCCCACCTCCGAGGTCGGGTTCAGGTGGACCCTGGTCAGAAGATCCGTCGCCAATTTAAGATTTGTTCTGCATATAAGGTTTAAATTGATTTGACGTCCCCATGAGGCTATTTGATGTGACTTATCAACTTTATGTCAATTCAACTCGGGGGAAACAAACTGTCCGTCCACTCTACAAGCGCGGCTGATTGACGCCTATGAGCAGACGCTTCATACCGTCAGATGTATACACGTGTTCCACATCCCACGGTTCATACCACCTATAAATACCCAAAGTTTGGCAAGAGGCAAAGGTAATGAAACTCTCAATACATAGCATTCCATAACAAGTTTATATATTCTCCTCCCCCTTTATTGATTGATTTGTGTAGCCCCCAGGGCACTGTTCCGACCACCCAAACCTGACTTGACCGTCGGAGTGTATACGGCCGCCACCCCCGTCGGTTCCGGCCGTGTGCGCCTGACTATTTGTTCATTTCACAGGGAAGAATACGTGGAGTAGCTATAATTTGACCACGTGGAGGAGTCATTTTTGGAGGTCAACAAAAGACATGATTGAAATAAATATATCGTAACATGCATATAAACTAGTAAGTGGCATTAAATTAAATTTGATTTCCGAGCCCTACATGTACCAAGAATGACACAGTTGCCACAACTTTGAATCAACACTTTTAGTGCACGTATCCAAACGTTATTGGATTGTTTACTTCCAAGAACTTTCTTCTTCTTCTTTTTTAATACCCCTAACTGTTCGTGACATTACCATCAATATCTAGTAACAGAAGCTTTCAAAATAAACAGGTGCAAATTCCCATGTAACTTGTCAACCACGCAATATGAGAACACAAGCCTCGTTCTCTCCGAATCAAATTCAAAAATATGATCGACTATTATAATAATAAGCTAGATTATTAGAGAGCATACCTCTTGCATGTCACCAATATAAATCCTATCACGATAGGTTTGAATAGATGCGATCGTGTTAGGGAACAACTTAGTCTCATACTTCCTGAGCAATCTCCCTTTCCCCAGATCGGACAATCTAAGAACAGGTCCTATCCCAGCTAGCAACCTTCCTTTGAATTGACACAACGCAAGAGCGACTCCTTCCACTAGTGTTTTATGCAAAAGTTCGAGGACCTTTCCATCTTCCTTAAACCTATAGACATGAATATATCCGGTTTCGAAAGATCTTTTGAGCCAAAATTGTAATCCCTTTGCCGTACCCACAGCAAAAAGAGTTCCATACTCCTTGTCGTGGAAGTTCACAGTGCATATACTAAATGCAGATTCATTATCCTGAAGCTCCAGCAAACAGGTTGGTTGTGTTGTTCTTGGATCAAGAACCCTGATGCAAGAAACGCACTTCTCAGCTTCTGCCTTTGGATAACCATACTGCTCATCAGAAAGGGGATCTTCCTCCTCATCACCACCATTCTCCATTTGCTCAGCGTTCCCATTTTCCCCGATTCTAGCAACATCAAAGCATTCCTTTTTTGCAGCTTCACGCTCCTCTGCAGTAAATGCTCCCTGATCACTTTTTATTATTACCAAAAGCTTCCGCTTGGGCTGCAGCACAAATTTCTAGGGGCGTACCTCAAAGGTATAGTAGTTTCATTAAAAGTGTCTCCCAATCTCTCGTGGTAAAAACCCTTAATGCATCACCCGCAACAGCAACCACACCTTCCGCACGCTGATCTGATGAAAAAGAAGCTGCATACTCCAGAGTCTCATATGACAAAGGTGTTAGAAGGAAATGTCCTTGGTGTATATAACCAAGCCAAGGTCTACTCGACAAGCAAAGCATAGCTCTTTTCCCTCTAACTATAACAGAAAGAGCTTCGGTGCTCTCAGTCCTAAGAACCGAGAGCGGGAATCTGAGAGCTGGCCAGTCCCCATATCCACTACTGTCCTGAACAAAACGCCATTTTGCAAACCAGTATTCAGAAAGAGGCTTGCAGGGTGATCTGTGCCATCCTCACCACCGGTAGAAGCCTGAACTTCAAGAAAGAGGAGAGACTATAGAGGTGATGAAACACTTTGCAGACTTAGAATCTGCATACAGTCATCAGGATCTAAAGATAGAATACGAATTGTATTGTCACATGATCCAACCACAAGGAAACGTGATCTTCGCCTTCCTTCGGGAACAGGAGCAATATCCAAACAGGAAACATCTCCCGACATTTCATGCTTCTCAACCTCCATCAATTGCCCAGTCATATTCACTTCAAAATATAGAAGCTCCCCTCCGCTCAGGGCAGTGACAACCTGAAGCCTATTAGACCCAACCTTAACAATCGTTCTCTTCCCTGGTGTTCTGGATGCAGCATCGATAGAGAACAGGCAGCAACCATAGAAAGAAGGAGGAAGAAGAGAAGAGGAAGAAACTGGAGAGAGTGGAGAAAGAGGGAATGTAGAATGTGGGCAAAGCCAATTTTAATTTATTGCATTCATCAAGTGTCTTACATTTTCAGTTAACAAAAGAAACCTAATATTCACGTGCTTGGGCCAGACCCACTAAATTAGCCAAATGAAATAAAAATACATCAATAAATAAAACAGATGTAAAATAATAGAGCTGATATTCGCATCAATTCTCTTAGGATGGGAGAAAAACTCTACCCCGTCAAGTGGTTGAACTACCACAGGACGATCTTTTTGATGACTCAAATATCGAAATTCAATAAGTAATAACAGTGAAAGCTGCAGCCTATCCTTGAAGCTATGATCCACCCAAGGAGGACGATCTCTCTTTTTAATCAAATACCGATACTGATCTCCAAATAAAAAACGCTCATGCTGCTCATTTCCCAAAAAAGGGGCTCAAACATGCTCTCATTATAAAGTTGTGAATAGTTAGACGTGTGGATGCGTTTCATATGCTAGACAAGATCATATGATACTATTTTTGTCCGTGTTTATTGACATGTTGAAGATTTTCAGTTTCCTTTTGTGGGTGAGTTGAATAATTCTTGAAGGATTGCTTACTGCTTAGTCATCCTTTGACCATTGGGTACAATGCCGTTTAATCAAACTGTGGAATTTCAAAGTAATTCATTGAGAAGAAAAAGAAATTTTTTCGATAAATGAACACAACTAAAGAGTTTTGTGGAACCGAATACTACAATTTCTTTGGAATAAACTAGAATTCTGAGATTGTGTTATGAACGACAAAGTGGACATAGTAGAGACAGAAATGCTTATAGGAATATTAGAATAGTAATTGTTCTATTTATGAAAAATGACTTGTAAAGAGAAAGTTGTTGTAAATTATAGGTTTATTAGTAAATGACTATTATATCCTTGTAGCCCTAACTTTTATTCCTATATATCCATAATTCTTTCTTATAAATATGAGACTTTAATTCTCAATGAAATACAAATAAGTCTATTAGCACAATTCTCTCAAAATCAAAGTGAATTAGTAAGAATGCAATAATTTTTATAAGCATGATTATTTGTCATGTGTACCGAAGTCAATTTGGTGACATTTAAATTTTTTTATATACATGCATTAATTCTCAATTTTTATTTATTTATTTATTTATTTTATATA
The DNA here is from genome assembly GCF_002742605.1 of Olea europaea var. sylvestris. Lineage (NCBI taxonomy): Eukaryota > Viridiplantae > Streptophyta > Magnoliopsida > Lamiales > Oleaceae > Olea > Olea europaea. Next base: position 177,328 of record NW_019236075.1, read on the forward strand.
TACATGTGATTTTATTTTATTTTATTTTACATATACATTACTTCTGCCACAATCAATTTGGGCCACAATCATCATTTTTGCCTGTACAAATATAAAACTATTTGTAATGATGAAAAGACTTGCTTTTCCGCCTCAATTAATTTGTGTGTATGAAACGCCTGCCTTTGATTCATGCCTTTTGATTCTTACACAATCAATTTTATCATATATTTTTCACATATTAATTTTGCCTTTTGATTCTGCCACATATTAATTCTGCCTTAACTTCTGTATATTTGGAATTTATTTGCATGTTTGTAATCTTATTTATTTTTATTTTTTTAAATTTTTACTAGTGTATGTTGGTAAATGATTTAACCAATAAAAGAATTAGCCCCTGTTTAGCGTAGATTCAAATCAGATTTTAGTAGATATTGATAAAAATAATGAAATGTGTGGTTAAAAAATTGTGGAATCCATAAAATGTATAGTTAAAATTAATTGTTAACTTTGATTTGAAATTAAAATAATATTTTAGTTAAAAAAAAAAACACAGGGGCTCACTCAATTCCATAAACTTCAATATATGAATATTTTTTTTCTAATACATGATTGATATCATATTTTGATATATATATATATATATATATATATATATATATATAGAAATGATCTCCTAAGCACCGATAATGTGTCAAAATGAATATATACACAATCAAATCGGATCCCATTATATTTAGCTTTGAGAAACTCCAAACCGTTTTAAATTGTTGGTTTAGGTTTTGATTTTCCTCTAACCATTTTAAACCTCTCATTTTCAAACACACTCTTCAATTAGTTAATATTATACACAAATTCAATTTTTACTTAATTTTTAATTACACATTCTCCATTAAAATACTATTCCAAAATACATTTTGGGCAAAAATGGGCTTCAAACAGGCTCTAAATAATTTTAGATGTTCCTTTTAAAGAAAAATTTATAATGTATCTCGTTGTTGCTCACAAATAAGCACAACTCTGTAAATAATGGCTCCTAAAGAACTAAAGTTTCTAAATAATAGTTTATTGTTGCTCCTGAAGTAACAAAATATTCTAATTAATATTTTAGAACATTACTTGCTCTTAAAAAAATGAATTATAATTTTCAATATCCCAAAAAAATATTGAAATTATATTGCTCTTGAAAAAATAATAATAATAAAATACAATGTGCTTTCGAAGTAACATATGTTTCGAAAAATATATAATTTTAAATTAAAGTTTATCCCTAAAGAAAGACATATAACTTATATCATCTTGATATTAATTAATTTGATTACTTAATTGATTATTATATGACTATATAATGTTTAATTATATTTTTTGAAAATTAATAGTATTTCTTTTATTTTATTGTATAGCTACTCAAATGGCAAACATTGCAAAACTCGAGATAAATTGTCAAGGTTGATAGCGCAACTACGCATATTATTCATTAAGATAATTTGTTTTAAACTTAACAGTAGTAGAAAATAATGTTAATACAATATCAAGTTCATCGAATATTGTTGCTCTGGAAGAGTTTGTATTATTTTATCAAATAATACAAAATTATATATTGACAATGTACTTTATTCTAACAACAAAAAAATTTGTTTAGTTTTAAAGATATCTGCTACAATAAATATTACATTGAGATGATGCAAGAAAACAATATAAAATATTGTTGTATAACTTTTTTTGTATCTTGGCATAAGAAAATAAAAGAAAAACCTCGTGCGCTTCCATCTGATATGTATTATAAGTTTATAAAAATGGTTAAATTAAATATTATGACAAACCTAGAGTTCGTTGACCAAAAAAAATTTATACATTGGCATGATCGATTTGGACATCTAGAAAGCTATATCAAAGAGGACAAGACGAAGCATATGTCTTCAAAATTATTTCATAGGCATGAGCTTCAAAAGATTTAACAAATTCGCACAAGTGACAATATGATTGATTTGTTCACAAAAACTTTATCGATATCGACATTCTATAAATTTTTAACCAAGATTGGGATGCATCAGCCAAAAGATTTTTATTGATCAACTTTAGGGAGAGTGTCTGTACTTTTTTTCTTTGCTCTGATCTATCCCATTGAATTTTCCTGACAATGTTTTAGTGAGATAACATTTATTTTTAATACTCCAAAATAACTTTACTTTTTTTCCTTTGTTTGATATATTTGTTCTATTGAATTTTGTCAAACAAAGTTTTAACAAAACAAATATTTTGTAATGTGTCATTTAAAGGAAGCGTTGTAAATACTATGATTATTAGTGAATAACAATTATACCCATGTAGCTTTAGTTATTATTATCATTGTATTCTTGATTTTTTTCTATACATATGGGACGGGACTTTAGTTCTCAATAAAATATACACAAGTCTATCAACTTCTTTTATTTTCTCTCTAATTTATAACAAAAGTCAATATTTTTAGGATTATATATAATTATAAAAGAAAATATCATATGATAACTAAAAAGTACTTCCTCATTCTTACTTTAATGAGAAAATTAAGCAACATCACAGTTTTAAGATATTATCATATCATTAAATTTCATTATATAAAATATTTACTTCAATATTTTAAAAATATATTATCAAATAATTTAGGTCTAATAAATAATTTCGATTTTGAAGATTAGTTGCTATTTTTAACGGATTTCAAACTCACAACATCTAAAGAGAGAAAATCATATTATTATGTTTGAGAGTCATTTTTATGTAAAAATGCATTTTAGTATAGTAACTTGATGGGAAGTGTGTGGTTGAAAAATAAGGAAATTTTTTTGATTTACGTATAATATTATTTTAATAAAAAATGTGTTGTTAAAAAGAAGAGAGAAAAAAATGCATTTTGAAAAAAATGGGTACCAAACGAGGATTTTCATTCTCATGTTCTAAATGAAACATTCTATTTCACAATCAAGTCAAAATTCTCACACGAAGTCACAATTTTCAAAAGTTTAGGTCGCAAAATGGTTTCAATATTTTTGAATAGTTGTTATGGACACATAACCTTATAAGTCACAATCGCACAATGTTGTATGTCTATTTAAAGAATATAATATTTGAAGATTTTCAACATTGGTTCATATTGGTGTCACAATTTACAAATGTTTTAGGTCATAATAACACAATCTCATAGATCATAGTCATAATAACAATATTCGATCAAAATGACAATGTTCAGAAGACATGTGTTGTAGGACGCATTCTTAATTTGTACATGTACACTTGAAACTATATATTGTCACGTTCTTGTAACGGATAATCAAAGTCACACGTTCTACAAGTCAAAATCATACATTGGTCACAATTTTTGTACAAAATAATCCAAAAATATTGTTGTCGATACCTGTAATCGGAACAATTGTTAGCAAACGCCTGTCTAATTCTTTGCTTCACTAATAGATGTAAAAACGACGCAGAAGCTATGGCCAAATACTATGAAGAGAATATGAAGGAGACAATTATATGGAAAAATCACATTGGGAATTTGTGGCAAATTTCTTCATTTATTTTTAATAATCATGTCATGGAGGTCCGAAGTTTATTTCTGTTGTACTATTTGTGAAAACGTTGTGGGGGAAATAACTTATTACCTTTATAAGAAGTGATGATAAGAGAGATGATTGCATCAATTATCCTTCATAAATTTTCAATTTAAGTTACATTATTCTCTTACTTAAATATATATTTGTAATTTTAGTGAGATAGTATTAATTTGTGGTTTGACTTTTTAAAAAAATTATATTTGTGTTAATATTTTGAAATTGTATTTTTAAATGTATGATAGTTGTGATTTTTTCCAAATTGTATTCTTAGAAACGTGACAGTTATGATTTTGTCCCTACTTTAATTCTATGCATCACATTCTCTGTAAGTTATCATTTCGCATAAAAGTTTCAACAATAGGCCTAAATCAAACTATTCATTAGAATAAGATGAACAATTATATTAATTTCACTATATTCTTACTGTTATTGTGATTAAATTAATATTCAATGTATTTTCATCTTAGAGTATATTTGATTGGTTTTAGTTTTGCATGAGAAATGTCATTTTTTACACAAATTCCTACTTTTTAGGTATTTGATTGACAATTTCTTCCATGGAAAATATTTTCCAACTTTCGGTCGTGTGACCATATTTAAAAAAAAAAAAAGGAAAATATTTTCTTTAGGAAAGAATGATTTTTATTTTTTAGATAATTCATTCTCTCTTTTTCTCTCTTATCTATCCCGTGTCTCTCATCTACCCATAAAAAATGAACAAATATAATATTTTCTAGGTTAAAAACTAACCCCCCCCCCCCCCGATTTGGCCCCCAGTCTTTCCAAATTTTAATTGTTAGTATAGTGTTTTTTTTTTAAATGTGTTGTTGAAAAGAATGAATTTTTTTTTATTTACGTGTAATATTACTTTATAAAAGATTGTATGATTAAAAATAAGATATAGAGAAAGAATGAAAAGAACAATGGGAGCCAAACGGAGGCTAAATCAATCAAATAATTTAAATAATAATTTACATACAAATAAGTTATAGCAATTGAGTTGTCTATAATATATTTTCTTTCTATGCAAATTCTATGTTCGCAATTAAATGCACCATTAATTCTACATAACATTTAAATCCTTAAAGTGTGTATTAGGTTGCATAGCAGATAAAATTAAATAGTATGATGAATATAATCTATATTTTTATTTTTCATAAAAGGGAGATATTATATCGACAAAAAAATTAATAAATAAATGAAGATGGACAAAGCATGCTTCGTTTGTTAGTAGTTGATTTTTAAGTACATTTGGCTTAGCATCAACTCATCTAAATATTGTAATAGTAATTGTCGTTTCTCCGGTTCAAGAAAATTTAGTCCCTATTTGAGTCCTATTTTGTAAGAATAAGATTTGTAAAAAGTGATTTTTTTTTAAATAATATATGGTTAGATCTTGTGTGCGGACGAAAGAGGGGAAATTACAAAATAGGGCAATGGGATGAATGGATGGAGAATCCTCCTATGTGCGAAATATTTTGAAATTATGTGCAAAATTATTTATTGAAAAAATGCGTAATTGAAATTGAATTTGAAAAAAAAAAAAAAAAAAAAAAGAAGAAGAAGAAGAAGAAGAAGAAGAAGTAGAAGTAGAAGAATTCTAAAGAATAAGACGACTTTCTTAACCTATTGAAAAGCCATATTTCTACTTTAAAAATAATTAAAATATTAAATCTAAACGTAGCATTCAAAAAATGTATGCCAATGACTCTTGTTCTTAGCTGCTTGGCTCGTAAATCGTATCTAGCTTATTGCTTTAGGTATTGGCATGCACTAAAACTTCAATGTAGTTGCGAAGAGTAAAAACAAATAAGCTGAAATTTTTATAAAAAAGTGAACAAATTTTAATTTGATAACCTCAATCCTCTCCATCTACGTAACCAATAGTTAAGAGCTACGAGTCTGCTCACTAATTTTGGACGTTAATGCCACCAAAGCCAGCTAACAAAAATGATTTTAGATTGGAAGGAATTTTAAATGACAAATATTAAAATAAAAAACCATAGTTAGTGCATTAAAAGATAAACCAGCCAACCCATGTCACTAATAGTGGCAAAAACTGATTTGAATATTTATTTTACACTGTGGAGTAAAGTCGACAACGACAATAATATGATGAACACTACTAAAAATGACAAGTGATACTATAATGTAAAAGATATCATTAAATATGTGATGATTAAACGTATCAAGAAAGGAATATTCAATTCGAACAAGTAGTAACCATTTTTTTTTTTTTTTTTTTTGGCAAAAGTTCAAACACCTAACCTGTTAAGCTGTAACTAATATGCCTTAATTAATACTAATATAAATTATTATATATACCACTTAATTGTTCCCTTTTCACGTGAGTTGTCCAACAAAAACATATATAATAGATGACACAATAATTAAACGAATAATGTTATTTTATAGTCGTTCACTATCTCAATCGCCCTACGTAATATACATGTGACGATAAGTGATTTGATGCATCCATTATATGTATGCCACGTAGGGCGACTGCGACAATAAATGACTGCAAATAACATTACTCTAATTAAATTGCCAACAGTGCCCCCATACATTCATACCATGTTGACCGTGTTATTTTTTTCTCTTTTTAATTCACAAGATGCTGCATAATTGGTACCAAGTAATTTGTACTTTGCAAAATGCAAAAATGTAAAAGTTATTTACCATTACATAATTTATGCAAAATATGCATATTCTTAATAGAATTACTGAAGAACTCTGTGAGGGGGGGGGGGGGGGAGGCCCATTATATGTATGCCACGTAGGGCGACTGCGACAATAAATGACTGCAAATAACATTACTCTAATTAAATTGCCAACAGTGCCCCCATACATTCATACCATGTTGACCGTGTTATTTTTTTCTCTTTTTAATTCACAAGATGCTGCATAATTGGTACCAAGTAATTTGTACTTTGCAAAATGCAAAAATGTAAAAGTTATTTACCATTACATAATTTATGCAAAATATGCATATTCTTAATAGAATTACTGAAGAACTCTGTGAGGGGCATGCCCTTGGTTTCTACAACCCTAGAGTAGATTAAAATCCACGAAAGAGCTTCCTTATTACTAATTCTCGTAGGATTACACAACAAAACTCTATGAATACATGGTTCATCTCATTCTAGTATGTCCTCTTAGATATTTATTTCCTTCCGTTATGCCTTTTTAGACATAACTTTTTATTTATTATAGATGAGGCTCGTATGATTTCGAAGTTGTCACTTTACATTTAGTTACACATATCTAGTCACGGTACTTTCTGCATACATCGTTAAAGCCCAATATTATTATGTACAGTTTCATTCGAAGAGATAAAACACTATATGGTTCTATGTTCTAATAATTTGGAATACTTCTGATACGAGACGTGGCCATTTATATGTTGAGAAATGCAAGTTAACAAACAGTAAGCACTGGTTCTAGATATTTGCGTCTTAAAGAGAAAACGTTGAACTCATGTCACGACTAAGTTCGATATTCGATATTCTGTTTTTATTTACATTTTTGCAAGTGCTAAAGCATTTTTAAGAAACTTTTTATTAAAAGAGTCTGTTTTAATTAGGCTCATATAGACTTATCATTTTAAAGTAAATGGTGGATTTGACTCTCTATATTTTGAGATCAAATTCATTCCCTATTTGCCTATATATATATATACACTCTCGATTATGTTCAATAAATTCTTTAAAAATAAACAGTATTTTAAAGAGATTTTACTAATTGATTTATTTGAACGTTAGAAGTTGGGAGAATTGCAGCTAAGGTTCCAAACTTTTAAATTTATCACATATTATACCAAAACCTTTCAATTTTTTACCCACAATCCCAAACATTTCTTCTCGATTGCAGTTGGAGGACAAATAAATGGAATCCGTCCATTCCTCCGATAGTCAATCCAAAAAAGTCAATTTGACCAAATTTTGATTAATCTTAAAAAATCAAAATTGCATATTTATATTTCTCCAATAAAATAATAAAAAAACAAAAAATAAATAAAATGAAATTATAAACTATTCATTTTCCCAAAGCGCCCGCACCCCAAACACCAAAAACAATTGTGTACAAGAAAAACTTTGATGGTGGTTGCACCATGTTGGCCTTACCTCGTTGGGTAAGGATGGGCCACCCGATGAGGTGGTGACTCTCCATTCGACGGTTGCACCACGTAAAACGGTACGACCACCCCCACCGAAATTTTTCTCATTGTCTACGGGGGCAAAATTAATAGCCCACTCGCCCACCACCATTGTCACATAACATCGTTAGCGCTAGCACAAGAACCCCACTCCATTCCTGCCCAACCAACTCTTCATTTCCACCGTCACTTGTCATGTGTTTACCCACCTATTGCTCTTCATCATTGATTCTGAGAGCTGGTAGAATCCACACTGTCTACTGTACTCCTTTATTTTCATCTATTGTTGCTTCTAGAACCTCTGAAAGTAGGATTCTATTCGTTTTTCTTCTTTCTCAAGCTTGCATTTTCGATCAAGGTGCTTTTCGTCGTTGCTCCGATCATCTACTCTCAAGTGGATTGACTGGAGATCGTCTGCCAGTCTTAGAGCTCAAATCGGAACCGTTTCTCCTCTCCTTGAACGCTTAGGGCGCAAGACCTCAACCATGGGTATAATTTGCTTCATTTTCTAATTGAATTATGATTGTTAATTATTGAATTATAATCTGTTTTCTTTTCTACTATTTGAGTTTGATGGAGTTCTGGCACTTGAAAATTTTCCATTGGTTGCACTATTAGCAATGGATTTCGTTACTTCAACAATAGAAAAGTCGTTCTTCAAGTCAATATTTTTTTGTAGGGTAATTAGCACAAAACGTCCCTACCTTTTGATTTTTTTTGTGGAAAACGTCATTACCTTTCGTTTTTTGACGGATTACACTCTCACCTTTACCTTTTTTTGCGCAAAACGTCCTTCTGTCAACTCTCCACTAAAATGTTTCGTTAAATCAAAAGGTAATTAATACAAAAGGTTCATACCTTTCAATATTATTATGCAAAACGTCCTTACCTTTTATTTTTTGGCATAATTAGCACAAAAGGTCCATACCTTTCAATGTTATTGTGAAAAACGTCCATACCTTTCATTTTTTAGTATTTTCACCTCTACCTTTCACCTTTCATTGTGAAAAATGTCCTTCTCATCTATTTTTTCAATAAAATGACGATTTTACCCTCCTATTCAAATAAAACAAAAAGAAAAGATGAATAATCAACTGTAATCATAGTCCTTAAATTTTTAAAAAATTACAAAGAAATCATAAATTCCTAACCACCACCACTTTCACAACCTATCAAGCTGCCAACTATAAATCAACATAATACCACCTTTCTGCAACCATTCTCACCAGACTTTGCCACCGTAAATGTGGTTGTTTTGGACAGATTGGTAACCAATACTATGGAGGAGGATATTGGGAAGAGTGAGATGAGGCTGGTGGTCGTGGAGTCCAATAGGTGTTGTAGCCGAAAGGTAGTGCTATATGGATCTATAGGTGGTGGCTTGGTGAGGTTATGAAAGTGGCGATAGTGGAAATTTTAGAATTTATCTGTAATGTTTTGAAAGATTTAGGACTATGATTACAATTAATTATTTATTTTTCTTTTCTTTTCTTTTTGTTTTATTTGAATATGATGGTAAAATCGTCATTTTATTGAAAAAAAGGATGAGAATGACCTTTTTCGTAATGAAAGGTGAAAGGTAGGGTGAAAATGCTAAAAAATGAAAGGTATGGACGTTTTGCACAATAATATTGAAAGGTAGAGACATTTTGTGCTAATTATGCCAAAAAATGAAAGGTAGGGATATTTTGCACAATAATATTGAAAGGTAGGGAGTTTTGTGCTAATTACCTTTTGATTTAACGGAACATTTTAACGGAGAGTTGACAGAAGGACGTTTTGCGCAAAAAAAAAGGTAAAGATGAGGGTGTAATCCGCCAAAAAACGAAATGTATGGACGTTTTTCACAAAAAACATCGAAAAGTAGGGACGTTTTGTGCTAATTACCCTTTTTCGTAGTACAAGTTTCACCTTGGCTCGGTAGCTGTATTTTTATCTTTGTAATTTTTACTCTTTCATTGTAATTATTGTGACGAGGCAAGGTCGGAAGGTATTAAGGATTTATTCAATTCTGTCCATTTCTTGAGTGTTCTCACCTAAATTTGGCCATTGTAGGGTTTATATGCACAGATTGAAGGTGACAGACAGAGAATGATTTCTTCTCTATGTCATTTGTAATCAAATAACGTATCTTATCGTTATGATTGTCAAAATGATGAAAATTATTGTAATTTAAAATTTCACCTCTTTCACGATCTTAAAAGTAAAAAAGAGTGTTTAGAGTAAAGGAGAAGGATACAAGATAAAGAAAAGAAAAAGCGAGTTTCAATAATTGATGTTGACCTTCTCTCGGACTAGATAACGATCATATTACATAATAAAAATTAATCAATTACACAGTAATGTTAAGTAGATCCAAATTATTTAAAAATTTCGACCTCCTAAGAAGTAAATATTAGACCAATTAATAATGTTATTCGGTTTCATAGATTCTTACTTCCAGTTTATGTAACATTAAAACTCATATTACTTAATACATAAAATTAAAAGACAATATCTTATCATCAACATTAACATAAGGGCATGTTCAGTGATGATTACGAGAATTGATTTTTTGACCGTTAGATAAAAAAACGAGTCCCATTGTGAGTGAAGAAGTAAAAAATGACAGATAGAATAGTGAAATAATGGTAAAAAAATTAATTTTTGGGAGGTGAAAAATTATTACCAAATGGGGCAAAGTAAGATTGAATAGCATTATTCGAAACCAAAATATATACTTTAGAAATTTTAAAAACACCCTGAGGTTTATTATATTTGTAATTATCAAGATTTGAAGAGTTAGACAAGCAATTATTCAATACTAATTAAATTACTTATATAAACTACACTAGACAGTAGATTTGATTGATAAACATTTTTTCGACTTCACAGCTTAAAATTAGAGGAACTGTACCAAAAATACAAACCACACAGCCATCCCTCTCTTTCAAATGACTCTCCGGTCACGTTTTCTTGGCGGCGTAAATTCGCCACTATTGCCTGCGCCGTCTTCCCCCCCGCCGGGGAAGGAGTCTACTCCGCTAGACAACCAACCCCTCGACTCAGATTTTATAGTGATACTCGCGGCGCTCCTCTGCGCGCTAATCTGCGTTCTGGGACTTGTCACTGTTGCACGCTGCGCTTGGATCCGCCGCATTTCCGGTAGAAACGCCGCCGTTCCGCAGTCATCTCAGGCGGCGGCCAACAAAGGCCTGAAGAAGAAGGTCCTGGAATCGCTCCCGAAGCTGACCTATGCCGCCAACGATGACAAGAGCGGGAAGTTATCCGACTGCGCAATTTGTTTGTCGGAGTTCGCCGCCGGAGACGAGGTTCGAATGCTTCCTCCGTGCGACCATGGATTCCACGTTGCTTGCATTGACACGTGGCTTGAATCTCACTCCTCCTGCCCCTCTTGCCGCAAAATTTTGGTGATGTCACGGTGTCAGAAGTGCGGCGGCTTGCCAGAGGCCGGGTCTTCCTCCTCCTCCGCCCCTGCCAATCGTTCCGGAGCTGAGTCTGAGCCAAGCTGCAGGCGAAGAGAAGATCTCATCAACAGGTTTTTGCCTTAAATTAATATAATTAGTTCAGTCCCCATGTATAAATTAATTTCAAGTTGGGGTTCTAATAGTGAAAAGATTACTAATCAGGATCAGCAGAAGAAGAAAATTCAGTTGTTATTTCTGTATGTATGTTGTAGTGTGTGAAGAAATACCCATTACATTTTCTTTAATACTTCCATTACCCTTCCTTTAACCCTTTGTAATTACACCCGAAAATATAATTTCGTAAATTCCTTTTCTTCTATGGATCACAAATCGACCAGAAAACCAAACCAATAGAACTCATTAGCTGCTATTTTAACATTTTGCTATTTAAGATATCAACCATGTTTAATTGAGGAACCTTTTTTTCCCCAGAATTATTACGTCTTTTTTCTTGAATTTTTTTGTTGTAGTATTATAAGAATGAATGGTAGCGGTCGGGGATAAAGAAGGAGAATAATAGTAATTGTTGTCTTTAGAATTGGAAGGCTCTGTATCTGTTGAATTATTTGGGCAATGGTCGCAGCGTTTGATTTAAAAGATAATTTGTCAGGAGTTGTATCCCTTCTTCTATAAACTGTGTACCTTTTTTTTTTCACGAAACAGTTCCATCATTTATTCAAAGTTACAACCTTTGCGAATGGCTATATCCCTTGGGTGGATGACCACATCCAAAAGGCTATTTATATTGTCATTCATAAGGCAAGTTTTACACTTTCAAACCTCCTATTCCCTCTATATTTTCCCAAATATATATCTCTTTCTTGTAAACAAATCCCTCCAATGTTCATATAAAAATTCGGTGTTAAAGTCAGAAGTTCTATCTAACTAGTTCGTATGCAATGAGGTGACGCCTCCGTAGGCGCGAAAACCATTCTATCCAGGGAGACAGTTGCTCGTAACCTTGACCATTAGAGGGAGCAAAACTGTCTTAAGAAGACATCGTGAAGTCAATTGGGGTGGGATTTTTAAAATTACTTCATTAAAAAACTGTTTAGTGATTCGATTGATATGCATAATCGTTGTATTATGATATGTTGAAGTAGACAACTTAAAATCGCATGAATTACAATCTTAAGACACGATAACATTTTTACTGCAATATTTCTAGAACTAACCTCGGTAAATTCTAATAACCTAAAAATATCTCATCTCTTCCACAAATTAGAATGCCATTATCACGTGTTTTGTTCATAACTGCATTTTCATTCTTTCTGTTGGAAGTTTCATTTGTAAGATTTAGAATCCAATAGACCCTAGCTGTTTGCGTAAAAGGGTATAAAGCTTGTTTCATTCTTCTGTGGACGACTACTTTGCACGCATTTAAAAATGTAAAATTGATAACTTATTTCAAATGCAAGTTTAGGGCAGCAGATCCTAATATGAATTCATTAACGTGATCAGAAAGCTTTGTGAAAGTATTTTATGGACGCCTTTCTGCATTGAGTTTTGTATCTTTGATTTCCGTATGTTAACTCTATATTTTTTGGTAAATTATATGAAACTCAAGGCAGGTATGTATTATGAATTGCTTTGACGTTGGATGCATTATATTTGTTAAAATACTATCTGCATGGTGCTTGGAGTTGTTTAATGATAATAACAAAATAAAAGAAACTTAGACAGGAGTTGTTTAATGATAATAACAAAATAAAAGAAACTTAGACAGTATATCTATAAACAGTTCATGATGATGTGTTATTAGAAGAGGAATAGTTCATCTCGAATTCTCATAAATAAGTTTTCAAAGAGGATGGTTTAATTTAGGATTATTCTATTTGGACATCAAATGTTACATCAAGGGTTACATATGTACAAGTGGCACTGTGCAATTTATTGGTGGAAATTAAACAATTTTCATGAACCAATTACGTAATGCCACTCGTCCATTATGTAACCTTGATGTAACCCTCAATCTACATGTAGCGAAGCCCATTTAGGATTTATTCATCTGTTTGGGAGTTTTTGAAGTGTACTTTTGGAGGAACATCAAACATGCTTCCATTTGTATTCCTTGTTAAGCCTTCCAAGATAGTGTCTCGGTTGACATTTCTTGTCTGTCAATATGATCGTTTCCATGGAATGTCCGTGATCGGAGGATTGTTAACAGGAGGATCCATGGTTGAATTGGCAGCTGAGAATTAGTGACTCTTTGGTTTCTTGTGCATATTTTTGTGTGAAAGAGACGATGGAAGAGCGGGAGATACATAAGTTGGCAAAGTGGATTCAGCCCAATTTTGAGATCTTGGCTAAATTCCGTGAGTGAATGAATTGGATACCATCTCTTTTCCAGAACATATATACTCCCTCTGTCCTTTTTCGTCAATCCTAAATTGTAGAACTTCATTGTTAATAGTATTATTTATTTTGTTTGTAATATATCTCTACTTAACGTGACTTGTTATCTTATTAATTACTTCTATTTAAACAATTGTCTCAGTTTGTGGTACGGAAGGAGCGAACTATATAGTGGGTTTTCGTGGAAATGTCATGAATCAAATGTCAATGGTTGTGTGTGTTCTTTTTAAATGCATGCGAACCATTTCTATTGGTTGAATCTGTAAACTGAATTCTCCTTTCTTGAATATTATCAGTTCGTTTGGCAAAAAGGGTCTCTGCTGACTCATAACAGCATGTGTACAGAATCTAGACCCCCATTATTTTCTCTGCTGACTCATAACAGCATGTGTACAGAATCTAGACCCCCATTATTTTATTTACAACATTAAGCAAACCTAAATATTTAATTAAGGATTAATAGCGGAAGACCCTTTTCGAAATATTTTCATGTGCGATATACTCCCATACATATTGGAAATTGTGGAAAGCTTTCCTATTTGAAACCTTTCATGCAAAAACCCCCCTGCGTTAACATTCATTAGATTTTTTGTTAAAAACAGTAAAAATGTTAAAATTATAAGGAATAATTGCAATTTCAGTACCCAAACTATTTTTTACAAATTAATTTTAAATACTTTTTGGTGGTCCTGAGTTTATGAGCAAAAACCCAACTCCCAGAACCAACTTTTTTCTCCCCGACAACCTCAAAATAAGAATTTTCCACCAGAATTGGAATCCAATTCATAAAGTACCACTAAAACCTCCTTTCATTATCCTATTTCCATCTAAACTTGTGGGCTGATTGTAAAAGACGGGTTGATTCATACATCCACTTGCAAAACATGGAAATCTTCTTGGATTAAACGGTGATACTTTTTCCCATTTTCAGGACAAAGACTAAATTTTGTGTCATAACGTGACCTTCCAAATTTGCCATGGTTTTGGTGTGTGTGAAACTTGAAACAATGAACCAAAATATATTTCCTTCTGCACTGCATACAGGTCTGGATTGTTCAGTGCTTTTGGATTCAAACCCGGGTATGGCTTCCCAATGCCAAATTTGTTATCTCCCTCAATCACTTTGTGAATCAGAGAATGGTCTTGAAATCAAACCAGGAAAAAATGAAAACAGATATGACAACCAATACCCAAATTTGTAATAAATATGCTTTTAAATTCAAAGAACAAAAATATTTGTCACCATTTTTACTTGAAAGACCAGAGCAATCAGCAGCTCCTGGGCTATAAATTCCAGGTGCTTCTTCACCCACTTCATTGCAGAGTAGCAGAGTATACATTATCTCTTTTTAGGGTACAAATTTCAAGGCAAAACTCTGAAACAAAACACAAGCTGAAGGAGGAGGAGAGAGAGAGAGAGTTGAAAGCAACCAAAAATGGCGTATGAAGTTGAGATTTAGAGAGAGGCTAGAAAGAAAGAAAGTTGGGGAAGAAGGTGGGGTGGGGTGGGGTGGGGGAGAAATTAAAGTTCTAAAAATTTGGGATTGTAGGTGGCACGTATAAGATATTTGGATTTAATTTGTAAAAAGATTAAAAGTCTGGGTATTGAAATTACAATTATTTCTCTTTAATTTTGGCATTTTTAAATGTTTTTATGGAAAATATGAAGGATTTGGCACATATAAGATATTTGGATTTAATTTGTAAAAAGATTGAAAGTTGGGGCATTGAAATTACAATTATTTCTCTTTAATTTTGACATTTTTAAATGTTTTTAATGAAAAATAAGAGGGATTTTGATGATATGGGATTTTTCGAAAAAAAAAAGTTTCAAACGGAGTATATCGCACATGGAAACGTTTATAGGAGATTTTCTGATTTCAATCTTTTAATTAATTATCCAAAACATAAGAATTTCAACTTATGCTGAAAATATATCATAGAAAAATGTTTGTTAAATATTACCATTTATATAATCTTTTGCAGACTAATGAAGTGTTAAAGAAGAAAGTATGAGGAACACTCACGAGTACATGGACGACCAACCCCCCCCCCCCCCCCCCCTTTTTACATAATGCTTTACATACACTCATAATATGGGTGTGGGGATCACATGTTGAGATATTTTATTCATGTGGGATTTACATGCTTGTGAGAGTAGGTAAACCAAATTATGTACATTTAGAATTATCCATCTTTTAATTAATTATCCAAAATATAAGAATTTCAACTTATGCTGAAAATATATCATAGAAAAATGCTTGTTAAATATTACCATTTATATAATCTTTTGCGGACTAATAAAGTGTTAAAGAAGAAAGTATGGGGAACACTCACGAGTACATGGACGACCAACCCCCCCCCCCCCCCACCCACCCTTTTTTTCTCCCATGACATATTGCTTTATGTTCGTATCAATTTTCAATATCTATAACAAATTTTCTTGGTTTTGTCTTTGGTCGAATGTTGATTTTAAATTTTTAAGAGTTTTCTCACTAGTTTTGGACGGTAATGCCACCCAAGCTAACTAATGACAATGATTTTAAATGATAATAATATTAATAAAATAATTCCATAGTGCATTAAAAGATAAAATAGCCAACCCATGTCAATAGTGCTGATTTGAATTTCAAGAAATTCATATTTATTTCACACTATATAATAAAGTCGACCACAACAATAATCTTTAAACAATGATGAACACAGCTAAAATTGACAAACGATACTATAATGTTAAAAGATATTATTAAATACGTTAAGATTAAACTTATGAATATCCAATTCAAACAAGTAGTAACTTCTCTTTTGCAAAAGTTCAAACGTGTGACCTACTAAGATAACATTAATATACCTTAATTAATGCTAATATAAACTATTATAAATATTAAATCCCACTTTAATTATTCCCTCTTAATGGGAGCCAACCAACAAACATATATAAGAGGATCCACTAAACCGCCAACATTGCCCCCATACACTCATACCGCGTTTATTTTACTTGCTAGAGGTAAAGCTTGTTTTCATCTGAAAAATATTCCACAGCTTGATTCAATGTCAATTCCTAACTGCATAGTTGATACCAGATAAAATGGGAAATGATGTTTGTACAGCACCAAAGTATCGTAATTTTTACAGTCCTCTCACAAACGTGGAGTCTGCAATTATTTGGGAAATGATGTTTATACAACACCAACGTGCCGTGATTTTTAAAGCCCTCTCTCGCGGGCCCCACCCCTACATGGGAGAGAGCTTTCAACAATGTTGTACTTGTAGCACTTCTCAAATAAAATAGATTCAAGTAATTTGAAATTTGAAGTATCAGTGTGCAAAAAGGTAAAAACTTATTTTCCATTATATTATATATGCAAAATATGCTAATTCTTAATAGAATTACAATGAAAAACTAATTGTAGAAGTCAAGATTTTACCATCACCCAGATTTTACAGCAGCCTGTTCTGCTCCAACAGCATATGACTCTGTAATAACTTCCAGTGACATGCCCTTGGTTTCTGGAAACCATTGAGTAGATGAAAATCCATGAAATGATGCATACAACAGCATAAATCCCAAAAACACCGCCTAATTCAATCGAGCTAAGCATCACGGGCAGTGTGCAATTAACGAGGGCACAAATGGCAATGCAAATACCACGAACCAAGGCCGGTCCTGTGATTGTCGGGGTCCGAGGAGAATTCCACAAATTAGGCCCAACGAAATCAACGTAAATATAAAATTCAACAATATATTATGCGACCTATTGCTAGTTTAAAACTAGCATTTAAACAATAACCAAACATATTATAAAAAAAATTATATTATAAAATAACAAAACCAAAGATTTAATCATAGAGTTAAGGAACTTGAGTCAAGTGTGGAAGTGCAAATTAAGAAATCGACATAATTGACTAAAGATTTATTATCAACTAAAATTAAACAAAAATATACATATAGATTAAAATACGACTTTCTATTCCTTCTAAAGCAGATTTAGAATGAAAGAATTGTAAAATGTAGTAATATCTCCGCAAAATTTTTGTACAAAAATAAGACGATGATATGGATTTAACAAATACAATCACATAAATATCCATCTTCACAAAGTTTTTGTACAAAAATAAGACAACTACATTAATATTTATAGACATCCATTTATAAAATTCATCAAATTTCATCATTTTCAAGAAAATAAACCCCAAATTTAACCATTTTAGATCTTGTCTTCAATAAATTTACATCAAATCCCACACCATTAGATCTGGATTGTTTTACCTTGTTTTGAAAGGGAAAAAAAAAAAAATTGGGCTGAAATGAGGCCCCTCATGGTCTTGGGTCTGAGGCGAGGGCCTCATTTGCAAGCCTCAGGACTGGCCATGCCACGAACCCGAGTAGGAAAGATTTCAGAGCAGAGGATATTTGGGATTGGTCCATAGCCCACGACAAAGCAACAGAAGTAGATCACAAGCATTGAAGATAATATGAGGCTTGACCGTAAAATTTCCTACTCCCTAGCCCCCAACCCAAACAACATAATAATTAAAAAAAAGAGCGATAGAAATAGAAAATAATGTCATTATATATACGAAACAACATTATATACTTGACAACCATACATTAAATAGTTATTAGACTTGTGTGGTTCATTATAGTTCTAACGATAAAACTTCCAAATTTATAAGCATAACAAAAGCAGAAGCTAGAAATGAGTAATCATAACTATATAGATTCTATCTGCTGCAGTATTTGGATCCCGATTCGAACAATTAATGCACTTCCAATTCCTAGTTCAAGAAGAGCTGTCCAACTATGCCCTTTTGAAGCAGTTTCAGAAGGATGCTCATGCACCAGTGCTGGTCCAACTGGATGCTGATCCATAAGCTTCTCTGAATAAAGAGCAGACTGGCTTACCAGAGCCACTACCTGGATGTACTCCCCATCTACTGGAACATTAGCACCTGAGAGTGATACAAGAGACCCACGTCTAGACCCAAGCCCCTCCTCCTGATGCAGATAAATCCTTTTAAAACCTCCTTCATTCTTTCCCATCTTCACCTTCTCTCTTGGACCATTTCCATGCTAACTGCCAACCACCACCAATTCCCATGCTACTGACTGCTTCTCCTGCATTAATGAGAGTAACATGTCATCTCATGCTTAGCACACCTTCGTAGGATTGAGGCAGGATCATATCTTTCTCCATGCGTGTAGTTTGACGTGAGATTAGAGGCCTCTGCAAATGTTCGTCAGAGTCTGCACCACCATCCGATGAGTAACCCTCACCTTCCCTATGCAGACTCTCTTCATCCCAATCCTCATTCTTAACATGAAGGTCTGCTGTACTGATAATGCTACCAAAATTTGGAAATAGCATGCTACGCATACGTCCCATTTCAGGCAGTTTCTCATGATGCCAAATAGTGTCACAAGAGAATCCATAAGAGGCACACTCTGATTTACCATGCTTCCTTGTCAGGAGACAAGGGCAAGACTACTATGTCCAGTGGCCAGTTTGGCAACCCACGAGAGACCCTTCATCAGGTCCATACAACTTGATATGGTCATTATTAGCGGATGGTTCCTGACCATCGTGAAGTTCATCTGCCCGACCAGTGATGTACTCTTCTATGAATGTCTCACCATCAACATCCAGACCTTCAACCTGTAAACCCATCTCACCTGTGGATGAGAGTTACATAATGAAGTCCAGGTGATAATCAATTTTTCAAATTTAATTAAATACTTCGACTGAGAAAATGAGAAAATTCATGATAATGGATATCTAACAGGTTATGGTAAATCAAAACACAAGGAAAGCCTTATTCCCAAAAACTTGGGGTCGGTTACATTAAATATTTTTCATCACTCCTTCCAATCTATCATTGCATGTACTGAGAGGTCCAATGGAATCAAACCTTTTGCAACTTTCACTTTTGTCAATTCAAATATACCTCTCACTCTTCTAATCCATCCCACAGGGATTGCATAGTTGTGAAAGAGAGCTGGTTTAGCTCTACGCAAGGCAGGCTCCAACCATCTAAGGAGTCCTTACTTTATTGCCTAGAATAAAAACTCATTTCTTATTTTATCCATTCTAGCACATATTCATCCTGAGACCCAAATTTTTCATACGTTCATTTAAACAAACCCAACACTCAATACCATAAAGCATAAATGATACAGTAAATACTACACAGAACTTGCTTTTAACTTGGACCCAATGCTCAATGCAGTAAAGCATGAATGATTCAATAAACACAACACAAACTTGATTTTAACTTGGCAGATACATTCGAATCAAATAGAATCTCCATGAAATTTATCTTTCTTTTTAACTCTAGCTAATTTTGTGCACCAGCTTAAACATAAATACTTAAACATTATCAACTTCACTATCATCATAAATATAGTTGCTACTATAACTATAAGAACATTCTATGTATACCCTTGTAGATTTGCTTTACCTAAAACTTTTAAACTCCAAAGTAATCGTTTAGCTTTGAACTTATGATTCATCGTGTCTTAGTGCATGTTTGGACTGTGTAAATTATAAACACTAGAAATGAGTAGTGGTTCAACGAAATGAGTGGATAGTTGGACCAATTATAAATAGTGTGAAACAAGCTATTAGTCTCATCAACCAATGACATAAACCAAGAGACCTCATCTTAGATATATCTTATAAGTTCATCCATCACTAAAGCAAAAAAGATGACTCAACATGGAAACATAGTAGTGTAAAATTCTATACCGTTAACCCAGTAGTCACTAGATATCACATTCGTGATTGCTCTATCACATGTACCCATAATAATATCAAGAATGGGTCGGAAAAAAGCGTAAATCTAGAGAGAATATAAGGAGAGAGATATATATTGCCACATAGATAGAGGAGTAGAGAAAGAGGTATAAACATGATTTTTGCAATCCTTTTAGTTATTTATTGGTAGATTCTGTTCAGCATCCCAAGAGTTCTTGCAGGATCAGTGGTTAATAACATCAAACTCATAAGTTAGGAAAGAATTTAAGTTGTAATACACACGCTAAATGAATTAGGAACCAAAGCCACTGAAAATTGACAAGTTGAGTTATCTAACTGGTAATCTGTTTCTTTAAATCTTTGGAATGATTTCTGTGTCATTATCAAACCATGTACCATATAAAGCAGTATACTACTAAATAAAAAGCCCAGGTTTTGACCAATCGTGCTATCGAACCTAATGTGTCTGACTAGGTTTCACCAAGTAAAGAATGTATAGATACTAGCAACTCTTTGTTCTCTACAAGTACTATAAGGACATATAATCTATGCGAACAGATAAAAAGGTACTAGATTCCAAACAATGTCATCTTCAATTTTCGGTACATACAGACAAAGAAGAAATTTAAGAAAATAGGAACTGCAACCATTTAGTGCAAGAGAGAGAAGGCAGGGGACTGACACAGACATTTAGATTTACATGTCAAGACAAGGACAATTATTTCCAAATCATCAGGATATAGTGCAAGCGATGGTCTAAAAATGTGAAGCTCCAGGGAGATCTCCAATTTCTATAAATTACAAGTTTTTGAGCATCGGCATGAATAATAGAAAAAGAAGGCAAACACTTGTTAACAAGAGTTCATACACATGTCATCCATTCATTTCACCATGGTACATGCAGAGGTCTAATAGTTCGGGGTTGTCATAAATTCTAAATATCACAGCACAGCAAATATCTGATGCTATCTGGTTTTTATTACTCAGCGGAAGCAATCAAAATTTCTACCTACTAAAACTAAATAAATAATGCCAGAACAAAGTTTTACTTCTTATGATGTCATTAAAAAAATAAATGATGCAAGTTATTAGACAAAAGTTTTAACTAATAAAACAAAATAAATCATGCCACACGACACATTCTTTTTGGAATAACATATGAAGATAGACCAAATTTGACCTTTTAGAGAACGGCGGCTTGAATAATGTAAGCCTTCACAAATCTAAACACACAGCATCATTTAATACCTTCTAGAACACAGTTGTATGCTGATATCCAAGCTTAGAGATGAAGTTTCTAAATCAACAAACAAGAATTAATCAATCACAGAGAAGTAAATTTAGAAATATACCCGAAACATCTTCCTTGCCACGCAATTTCTACAATACTTGTTTTGCCTCAAGCATCCTTCCTTTACATACAAGCCATCTAGGAGAATCAGGCAAATATAGTACTGATAATGCAAAATACACGAGAGAAGGAATAGAGAGAACTCCTAAAATCAATTGCCAGCTACGGAAGGGAATCAAGGACATTCCAAAAATCATACAATATTCCAAAAACATTCCGCCAGAGCCAGCGAACTGAGGAAGAGTATTTGACAAGCCTCGTATCTGATAGGGTAGTCTCGGATATATAGAGCGGCACTAGAGTGACAGCCAGTCCAATACCGAACCTATCGCCAAACCGCGGAGAAAATAAAACATGAATGAAAGAATTAGCAATGGCTGAAGAAAGGGGGAATTCTTCATTCAAAATGAAAGTATCATACAACTAATATATAAATAGAACTTTGAGCTAACTAACAGAATATTACAGCTCATTAACAGAATATTACAACTCATTAACAGTAGTTAGTTAATTGTAACTAACTCTAACAAACTTTAACTACCGACTTAATATTCCAATACTCCCCCCTCAAGGTAGACGGTGTAAATCAGTGACGGCCATCTTGGAGGGTAATGGGATCAAAAGATGAGCTGGTAAAGGTTTCGTAAAGACATCTGCCAACTGATGCTAAGTGCGTATTGACATGAGCTTGATAGATCCTTCAGTTACTTTATCCCGAATGGAATGACAATCAATTTCGATGTGCTTTGTCCTTTCATGAAAGGTAGGATTACTAGTTATGTGGATTGTGGCTTGGTTATCACAAAAGATCAAAGCTGGAGCTGATGATGAAATTTGAAAATCTCGAAGCAACTGATGAATCCAAACAACTTCACTGGCCGTGGAGGCTAATGCATGGTATTCTGCTTCTACGGATGATCTGGATACTGTTTGCTGCTTTTTAGCTTTCCAAGAGATGAAGGAGTCCCCAAGGAATACATAGAAGCCTATGACATATTTTCTTGAATTAGGACAAGCTCCCCAGTCGGCATCTGCAAAGGCTCAAATCTTTAAAGAAGAAAAGGCAGAAAACATCAGCCCTTGACCTGGAGTAGCTTTGAGATATTTCAATAGATGATATAAATCATCAAGATGAAGCTGGCGTGGCTGAGAAACGAATTGACTGAGTTTGTGTACTACAAAGGTTATATCTGATCGAGATATAGTCAGGTAAAGTAGGCATCCAATGAGTCTTCGATATAAGGGTACGTCATCAACCAATTTACCTTCAAAAGAACTAAAGCGAGTTTTAGGGTCCATTGGTAAAGTAGCTGGTTTGCAACCTAGGAAGCCAGTATCTTCAAGAAGCTGTAACGTGTAGTATCTCTGTGAGAGGAAGATCCCATTGTGGGATCTAGCTATTTCAAGACCAAGAAAATATTTCAACACCCCAAGGTCTTTCAACTTGAACTGACCATGTAAGAAGGTCTTCAAGGAGTCAATTACATTGTGGTTCGAGCCCGTAATGATGATGTCATCAACGTATACTAGCAAGGCAACAAACATGTTCCCAGATCCTTTAGTAAACAAAGAGTAGTCTGACTTTGATTGCTGAAAACCATGAAGGATAAGTGCTTGGGAAAATTTTGAAAACCATTGTCGAGATACCTGTAAATTTTGAAAACCATTGTCGAGATACCTGTTTAAGTCCATAAATGGACTTATGAAGTTTACAAACTAGTTGTTCTCCTTTGGAACTTTTGTATCTTCTTTAGAATAACCCAAAGGTAATTCCATATATATCTCTTCAAAGAGGTCCCCATTAAGAAATGCGTTGTTAACATCAAATTGAGTAAGATTCCACCTTTGAATAGCAGCAAGAGCAAGTAGCATTTTAACTGTCACGAGCTTGGCAATAGGGGAGAACATTTCAATAAAATCTAAGCCCTCCTGTTAGGTATAGCCCTTGGCCACCAAACGGGCCTTATACCTGTCTATGCTTCCATCAGACTTGTATTTTATTTTGTATGCCCATTTGCAGCCAATGGAGGGTTTGCCCTTAGGTAGGTAGTGATTGTCCAAGTATTGTTCCATTCCATTGCAGTCAATTCAGATGCCATAGCCTCTTTCTAGCACTGAAATTGTATAGCTTGGTGGTAAATTGAGGTTCAAAGTTCGAGGAAACTGTTAAGAGATAATTTCTGTGCATAGAAGAGAATTCCTTGTAGGAAATGGACTTGGATAAGGGATACATTGAGTTATTGTTTGGAGGAGGTGTATTTGTTAGAAGATTGCAATGGAATTCTTGTAGATACGAGCGGGTTTTAATAGTTCTAGCTGACCTTCTAAGTAGGAGAGATGAGGGGTGATTAACATGTGTTGCTTGTTCCTTAATGGAATCTGAATTTGAGGATGGAGATGTAGATTTGGTGATACGCAGATCATTGGAAACATGATCGTTATTATTTCCATCTAGATGCACAGTGGCGGTTGTGTTTTGAGCATGATGATAGGGAGTTGGATCATGGGTAATATGAGGCAAAACGATGTCAAGAAATGGGTCAATGAGATCAGTTGTATGAGGTATGGAGTGGAAAGGAAAATGATTTTTATGGAACGTCTCTGAAAACAAGAAATGATTTTGAGGACATGTCATACAACTTATAGCCTTTCATGCCCGGAGGACATCCCACAAAAACACATGCTGTGGCTCGCGGGGGGGGAATTATTTCTATGAGATGGTAGTATTGAGGCAAAAAAAAAAAAAAAAAAAAACTTTTGTTGCTTGTGTTCATGCTCAGGTCATCACTCGCCTAATTAATACTTTGACAATTACTTTTGTGGTGGGACATGGTAAATGTTAGTGCCAGTAACTAAGCCTGCCAGTTACTAAGGAAATTGTAGAAAACCATTTTAGGACCAGTGTATTACAAAAGAAGAAGGTAGTCAAACAAAAGAATTCTCAAGAATTAGCAATACATGAAACTTAAAAAAAAAAAAAAAAAAAAAAAAAAAGACTTTCAGACACTTTGAGGAAGCTATAATCTACTGGAGTACCATCTAATAAGGTAAAAGAGTTGTTTTTCAGGATTAGTGATGGATTTTTTTTTGATAAAGAAATGTAGTTGTGAGTACACAATCTCCCCAGAATTGAATTAGGACTCATGATTGAAAGAACAAAGCTCGAGTCGCATTGAGAAAATGTTGGTGTTTCCTTTCCACTACTGAATTTTGTTCAAGTCTTTCCACACATGCAAACTGGTGAATGACCCCTTTTTTTTCATTGAAGTATTCTATGAATTTTAATTCTTGGGCATTGTCTAATTTGAATTTCTTAATTGGCTTATGGAATTGAGTTTCGATTAGAGTGAAGAACTTAGGAATGATAAAACTAATATAAGATTTCTGCCTCATAAGTTATACTCAGGTAAACCTTGTGCAATCATCAACCAAGGTAAGGAAATATCTATGACCACCATGTGTAGGAGTATGGTATGGTCCCCAAACATTACAATGAATCAAATCAAAAGCAGCATCAAACAAATGATTATTTGAAATAAAAGATAATCTCCTTTGTTTGGCTAAAGGACAAATAGGGCAAAGAAAAATAGCATCATCATTTTGTATACTAAAATCAAACTGCAGTTGGTTTTTCAACAATTTCAACTTCTGAAATAACATATGGCCAAGTCTATTGTGCTAAATTGTATCAATTACAGAGTGTTCAACAATTTTGGAAGAATGAACTGGATCAAAATTGGCTTCAACAACATAAAGGCTTGCAGTCTTCTTACCTTGTCAATCATCTTCAATGTGTGCAAGTCCTAGATGATACATGAATCAATGAGAAACTTGACACATAATGATGATTTCTTGGTCAAGGAGCTTACTGATAGGAGATTAAATTTGAAATGGGGAACAAATAAACATATCATTCAACACCAAATCACATGATAGATGCACAGTTTCAATGGAGTGCACAGGGATCTTACTGTGGTTTGGCAATGTGACATACACATTATCAATATGATTCAATGTATAAAATACGGAATGATTGGAACAAATGTGGCTTGTGGCACCTGAATCGACTATCCAATACTTAGATGAATTGGACTCACTGAAATTGAAAAATAGGTACCTGACTCATTGGTAGGATTATTACTGATCTATGTGTCCATCTTTGCAGCCTTGAGGTGTCTGCTCAGCATATTCATCAAACGTTGATACTGATCAGCATTGAGAGTTTGTATAAATTCTCCAACATTTCCTTGTGATTTATCCATGGCAATTTTAGAAACTTGATGCTCAGAAACCTGATAGCCAAAACATGGCCACTTGATCCAATTTGGTTGTTCATTTCAGGTCCTTATTTTGGTCTGAGAAGCACCAACACGCTGTCGACGTTAGCGTATTGATGTCCGATACGTGTTGGAAGTCCATTGCGGCATGTCGGAGATGAAGAAGAAATGAACTTGAAGGCTGAAAACAATAAGCAAAAGTAGAGGCTACCGTGCTCATGAAGAATAAATGCAAAGATGGTTAGAAGAAGTGCAGAAACGGCTCAGGAGGAAGAAGAAAGAAATGTAGATGAGAAAATGAAGAGACACTTGTAGAGATGCTGAGAAAGAAGAAGCAATGTAGAGGAGGAAATGAAGAGGCACGTGTTTGGACTTTGGGCAATACACCATATTATTGAAATCCACTATTCAAGTCAAATGTGTTAGGCCTAAAACATTAAACAGTCCGTAAAATTTAATTTTTCTATAACTATTTGATAGGTTTTCTTTTCAATTTTACCTTGAACAAACAAAACATTTATTTTTTACCATTTTACTCCAATAAAAAATAAAACTTACAAAGGATGTTAAATCCTCAATCCCCTTTCTTTTTAATGGTAATACACGAAAATTGCAAAAAAATCATTACTTAAAACTATTAAATTAAAAAAATAATAATTTAATCAATGTGTCGTCTACGTATCGTGTCGGAACTTTTACGAAAATCACGTGTTAGCATGTCCGACATTCGTGTCCGTGTCGGTGCTTCTTAGGCCTTGGTTTACATCCTGGGGAGATAACCATGCAATTTGTAACATTTATCAACCATATGGCCTGTGAATCCACAACAGGTGCACATAAGTTTTTCCTTCTTCTGGAACCTGTTGGAATGATGTCCAGTGCCAGCCTTTCTAGTATCATTTCGGACTTGGAAAGCCATGGAATCAAATCCAGGCGTTATATTAACTTTCCTTTGGTATTCTTCAAAAACAAGGGCAAAAACCTTATTGATAGGAGGAATAGGATCCTTGAGTAGTAACTGGCCTTGAACTTGAGCAAATGAATAATGGAGTCCCATCAAGAAGGGCATAATGTATTCTGTCTGATAATGCTCGGCTAACTTTTTAGTGCCTTCACAAACATATTTTCCACATGTACACATAGGTCTATAGTACTTATTTCTTTCCAGATTGTTTTCAGCTTAGTGAAATATGAACTGACAGATGACTGACCTTGTGTATGATTCATTAGTTCTCACCTTAGCGGGAATATGCACGGTCCATTCCGTTGTTGGAAACACTCCTTTAGATCCATCCAAATCTCATATGCAGATTCAAAGAATGTAATACTTTGCAGAAATTCGTTCACTGAAAGTGCAACCATCATTGATTGACTCCAGGATGTGTAGTTATCCCCAACCAATTGCTACGAAACTAGCACAAGTCCTGGGTTATTTGATTGATGTAGATAACACGGACTGGTTCCATCATCAATTGCTGGACTTGATGATGAAGAGATATTTGATGTTGAATTTGGAATATTTAAACCCATCGCATAGAAGCTTCAAGCAGAATTGAATGTGTCAGAGAAGGTATGAAAGCTCTGATAGCATATTGAGGAACAAAGTGTGAAGAAAGGGGGAATTCTTCATTCAAAATGAAAGTATCGTATTGAGCTAACTAACAGAATATTACAGCTCATTAACTGTAGTTAGTTAACTGTAACTAACTCTAATAAACTTAAACAACCGACTTAATATTCCAATAGGCATCGACCAATCCAATCAGCTATTGTTCCTGAGCAAGTTGTGGTAAGTGTGGCTCCGATGAGCGACATTGCCGCGACAAGCCCTTCTGCAACAGAGAAGAAAATTCAAGTAGATGAGTTTTACAGTTCTTTGCATCCCCATCAACAGAGAAGATAATTCAAGAAGGTCACGTAACAATTGGAAGATCAAAACCAAATCAAAGCACTGAAATTCTTGGATCAAGGTACGTTTCTACTTTAATCTACTCTTTAATTTCAACATGGAGCATTTACGAAAATTATGTGAAAGAATTTGATGAATTTTGGTTCTTTTCAATTTCCTACGTTACTTTTTGAGAAGCAAAAGCGCAGACGTTGGGACTAAGGAGACTCGGGACACGGGATAAGAAAAGCATTCCATGATGTTCACATGCAGAGTTAGCATGGGGTAATGGGGTCAACTTCCCTCACACCCAACTTTAAATCTTGTTTCAAATTTCTTAAAGTTGTCGATTTTGCTCTCACAAACTAAATTTTGTACTTCAAGATTTTGCCCGCACGATTATAGTTATAAAATTTGTCCCCACAACTCCATAATCCTAGCTCTGCATCTGATGATGTCCCCATTTAGCGCTTTGCATGTAAAGGTGTATATACAATGAAGTCAGGTGACAAACTGGTTGTCACACCTTTGTCGGTCTCGGTTTTGAAGCAAAGTTGGTTGAAGTTCAGGGCCGATCCTGCTACGAGGCAAATGAGGCTGAGGCCTCAGGCCAAAAATCTAAGGGGGCCTATTTTTGGTCCAAAGTTTTTTTTTTTTTTTTTGTGTGTAAATACAGAGGATCCAATTCCTCGACCTCCGCCTCCAATCTTTTCGCTGGAACCATCGGGATGTTGCAGGCAATTCATAGTTACAGACCAGAATAGTCGAACAGCCAGGAGAAGCGAAAAAGAAGACTGTTGCCAGTTTTTATTTTTTTTTCTTTGGGCTCTCTTGATCGAGATTGGGCCTATTTAAAAAAAAATATAAAAAATGGCCCAAATGAGGAAATTGAATCCATTCAAATGGTCCAGTCTATTGGTGTTAATCTGATGTTCCCCCAAACCCAAATCAGTCTCAAACTCCTTGAAAGTGCAGCAACGACGTGTGAACAGAAAACCTTGGTCCCTTACCCTTCAATTCAATTTCCATATTTCCACGTGAAGCAGATGTAGCAGCTGGTAGTGATAGTCAAGTGGATCGAGTAGGGCTATTTTATTGAAATTTGTCGTTTATTTTAATGGGGATAAGATGGAGTTTCATATATTTTTTTTCTATTGTCTACTTTTTCCATTGTTGTAGAAATTCAAATTATTATCACTCTTTTACGGTTTTACCTTTGTACACTTACTCATTTGTATATCTGATCTGTCCCAGTAGATGAGGTCTGTGATGTTGTAGAACTGTAGAAGTTGCTGTAAAGAATGTTATGTCGACTACTTCAGTTGTGATAACCGAGCTCGTTTCTTGGAGGTAATTTATTTTACTACTTGCAAAAAATGTTCCAGTTCTCGGACCAATCATCGTCTTCAGTTGTCCATCCTTTCCTGTTTTATAAATTACTAATTGTAAAGGTTGTGACTTGTGATATACTACTGGGGCTGCTGCCTAACCTTTGGTATTATGTTAGTAATATAATTAAGGGGTAAATAAACACAGTTGCTTTCTCAACTTATACCAGCATTTTGTGTTATTCAACGAACTTTATGTTGTTATAATTTAGCGTTCACTACTTGTTCCAGTTTCTAGAGGAATGTTAGATATTGATGCAATGTTTAATCCATGTTCGTCAAAATAACTAATGGAGTAACACTTCTTGAGTAAATTGAAACATAAAAAGACGAACTTCCTACTTCAAAATAATAATAATAATAAAGTTCGTGGTTATATGTTAATTCTTTGTCTATTCTTCAAAAAAAATTACAACGTCGATATTAAGTTGTCTATTGTCTAATTGCACTTGTTGTATTCATGCGACATCCGGTTTCAATTATCTGTTCTTGGTGGCAGGCCTTTAATATAAATTTATCTTCAACAATTAATTGGTTGTGGTTGCTGTTAAATTTTGATTTTGATGAAGTGCATAAGAGATTAGAGTTTATGGTGAAATGAGACCGTCGCAAGGCAAAATAATGTTCTTTTTGATTTCATGATAACTTCGGGTTGGTTCATTTTTAACGAATTACTAATCTAATTCGACCAAACAACCAAAATCTATCGTTTAGGTTCTCGTTTAGGCCTTTTTGCTATTTATGGAAATTTTTGTTTTTGCAATATCTTTTTCCATAAAATTCGGATTTATATTCCGTTTGTTGGAGAATGATCCTGAAGATAAGGATTTTTCATTTTAGTTGTTATCTCATATTTTTTTATTTTTGGAAAAATATCTTTTTATTCTATTTTTCGAATTTTGCTAGGTTTTTTTTTTTTAATTTAAGGCGTTGTAAGCCCTTTGAGACGACAGTTCTTGAATTCAATAAAATTTTCCTTGAGAGTTTTCTCATTTTGTGATTGTTCATCTTTCCTATAATCTTCCGCTACATCAGATTTCATAATTGTGAGTTGTGATGATGGATTTTTCAAAGTGTTACATTGTGTCATTTCATGCATACTACAATTTTGGGGGGTCTATTTTCTGAACTTCGCCTCAGGACCCCCAAATCAAAGGACCGACACCAGGGGGGAGGGAGAGAGAGAGAGAGAGAGAGAGAGAGAGAGAGAGAGAGAGAGAGAGAGACTGCTATTCCATACGTAATACATTAACATATAGGGAGAAAATACAAACATTAAAGCACAACACAGAACACTTTAATAGACAATTAAGCATAATTATTACTGGAGCCGGGCTGTGCTTTTTGAATGAAAACGTCGCCACATATTGGCAAATTAATGCTTCAATAAGTTAGACAAAAGGAGAATTTAAAGTTTCGAAACTGAGCACTTGTTCGAGTTCCATTCTTTTGATAAGAATAAATTTTTGAACATTGTATTGATGGAAATGTGTAGTTAAAAAAAATAAAAAATAAATTTTTTTTGAATTTACATGTAATATTATTTTATTGAAGAATGTGTAGTTGAAATGATGTCAAAACACTGTTTAAAAATGTATTTTCTTTTTCAAAGAATGAGGAGGGCCGAAAAAGTAAAACCCTGACAAACTCTTTATCATCTCTCTCTTTCTCGCAAAAAAAGAAAAAAGAAGACATAGACGGTGCAATTCACTTAAACCCGTTCTTTTGAATGTATTTTTACTTAAACTCGTTCTTTTGCATGTATTTTTTTACAGAATTACAAAGTAGTAGCCTTTAAAGTGTGCCCAAAAGTTCAAAACTGGAAAAGCTCAAAATTCGATCTTTAATGTTATGTGATATGAATGTAATTAATTTGAAATCTTGTAATTCTACATTATACCTATAACCAATTCATTTTTTATTAATTCCCCGACCAATTTATTTCCTTTTTCCCCCTTTTCTTTGTCAACTTAAAGTTTGAAGCAATATGCTTGGACTGGCTTAAAGTGCATTAAAGAGACTCTTTTTAAGTATAAGACTCTCTACTTAATTTCTAAATTTATTAAAAAAAAAAAAAAAAAAAAAAGAGGCTAGACAACTACATTTGTCACTTCATACATCCTAATTTTTTACTATAACATTTTTTTTATTTTTTTATTTTTTTTTGTAATTAGCTAATGGAAAGAATTCAAAATGCAATAATGAATAACAAAAACTTATAACTATAGTAATTGAGGGATGTGTTTACGTCATTGTCATTCTAAATTCATAGGAATTACGAAATTCTTAATTAGGCCGTCTTTAAAATCTTTTAAATATTGATAATAAAAGAAATTTGAAATCTATCAATTCAAGTGGATCTTGTCAAGAAGTAGATTAGGGGTTGTTTGGCAAAATTCTTGGTAAAAGTTTTATCATATTTTTATAAACAATGATGAATGTGTAATTAAAAAATTGATAAAAATTGTGACTCCCACAAACAAATGATTAAAATTAATTGTTAATTTCCATTCCAACTTAATTTTTCCAAACAAGCAGTAAAGCTTATAGGATGAAGCTTATAGGATGAAGTAGAGTGCGCAAACTTTTCTGATTATATCTTCATTAAATTATTGACAAAAATATGTCAACATAAACTTATTAGTTATGATAAAATTATTAAATTCAGCAATAATTTACATACTATGCTTGTGGGCAAAGAGAAGGTACAAAAAAGTCAATAAAATCAATTCATCAACGTGTCTGTCAGTGGACATCAAATAGTAAAATTATGAGTCATGCTACTGACCACAAATCTTGACACATCGGTTGACACATTCACTCACATGAGGAGGTCGGCATTATTTTACTCATCCGAGATCCACAGCTCGGTTGTGAGAGATGTGTCAAACAATGTGGTCATTTAACTTAATTCTAAAATTATAGAATAAAATACTTAATATGTTCTATTAATATTTAGATCTTGAGAAAGAGACAAGAATAATTATGTCGCGCCAACGGTGAATTGACGTTTCAAGATAGTATTGGCTCATATACATTTTTTATACAAAAAATCGAACATAGCTGAAGTTCCATCCCAGACTTCTATACGAGGGAGGGTGAGGAATTTTCAAGTTCCAATAGAAGGAAGGATTCTAAAAGGGTAATTAGCAAAAAAAAAAAAAAAATTTATTTTTCAATATTATTTTGCAAAATATTTTTATCTTTCATTTTTTGGTATTTTCACTTTCGTTTTCACATTTTATTTCGTAAACTAGCATTTTCATCCATTTTTTTCAATTAAAAGCTATTAAATGATGAATATATCATTCTATTTAAATAAAAGAAAAAAAGGAACAAAATGTAACTATTTTCAAATTATTTGAAATTTACTTGTATTTTTTTTGAAAAATTTGAACGTATAGTTGCAATTTGCTATTTATTTTTCTTCTCCTTGTTTTTGAATTGTTTAAATATGATTGTATGTTCATCATTTCACAGGTTTTTATTGAGAAAAATCATAAAAATGATGATTTTCACAATGTAATATGAAAATAAAGGTAAAAATGTCAAATAATGAAAGGTATGGATTTTCGCACAATAATATTGAAATGTAGAGACGTTTTGTACTATAATTCCTTTCAATAATTTATTTGGACTCATTTGCAATTTTATTAAGTTTTGGGAATATAATTACAATTTGTTCTTTAATTATTATTATTTTTTTTTTAAATAGGGTGTATATTTGTCATTTTATAATTTTTTTTATGGAGAAATTGGATAAAAATGACCTTTTCCGCAATGAAAGGTGGAAATAAGGGTGAAAATACCAAAAAATGAAAGATAAAAACATTTTGCACAATAACATTTAGAGGTAAAGAAGTTTGGCGCTAATAACCCAATGCTAAAAATAACTTTTTTTTGTTTCTCAAACATCCAACTGAAGAATTGTACAAAAGAAGAAAAAATAATCTGAAGGTTAAAAATTAACGACCAATAAATCTAGTAAACAAAAATGAAGCAGTCAAGAGTCCCTAAACATGTATTTTGATAAGAGAATAAAACAAATAAGTCACCATTTTCTCAAATGTTACGATCAAATATACAGTAAGTTGTGGTGGTTTGTTCAAGCTAATCGATTCTTTATTAGAATAATTTGAGAATAGACAAACAATCTTATCTGATGTTGCTAGTATTTATTACTTTTATTATTTATATATTTACAATGGTTAATGTTCTACAATAGGAGAAAAATAATTTGAAATTTGGAAATTAACAACCAAATAAATAGTAAGTTGTTGTGGTCTGTTCGAGTTAATCAGTTCTCAACTTGAGAAACTCGAGAATAGACAAAAAGCAATTTTTGGTTCTCATCCCACGGACACATCGTCACTATAAAAGGCAAAGGGATACATCATGTCTAAAAGCTGCCATTTCTATTCAATATGATACCACCCTTGACCCTTCCCCTCGTAAGATCAAGAAAAAGAAATAACTATCCCCCGGGGCACAGCTCAATTGGTGGATCAATCAACATTGTCTTGCTTCCAGCGGTAGGGTGGAGAGTTCGATTCTTGGTGGGAACCTGTGGCCAAATATTTGGTATGGAGCAATCACTGTGGAGGAGGGTCTCTTGTGCGTAGAAGTGTACAGGCAATGGGGGAACCTGTGATCCAGTTGAGGCATAACCCTCGATTTACCCCCTCCAAGGTTCTAGGGGCAAGGTCTTGGGGGTCCAGGATTTAGGCTGGTGTAAGTTAGGATACCTGGATATCAAAATAAAAAATTAAAAAAAAAAAAGAAAAAGAAATAACTACTATCCATATCATATTAAGTCCCTGTTTGACAATAATTATTTGAAAACACTTTTTTCTACGTACTCATTTTTCATCTATACAAATATTTTATACATAAATCTAAAACGTTTTCCTACTTTTTAATCACACATTCTTCTAAAAAATCAAAATTCAAAAATTGTTTTTCGAAAATAATGACCATCAAACGGAGGCTAACTTATATAGGACTGAGCCCACGATTGAAATTGCGAATAGAAAAAGCTCTCTCACTTGCTAGCTTTCAATTTTCCTAACTTTTTAGTTCTTGTCATTGAAAAGGCCCCTCTAATGCCAATGGTAAGAATCTATTATTGCCTGTATTTATTACTTTTGTTTTTTATATATTTTCGGTGGTCAATGTTCTACATTTTCTAAATGTACAAACTTTCTTGCTATATCATCACGGAACTATTGAGAAAAGTTTAAAAATATACAAAAAGAAACTAATAGTATTGATAGATTCAATAACGTATGATTTTACGTATTAGTTTATTAGGAACAAGAAAATTCCGAAAAAGTCAATAAATTAATTTATATTTTATCAACATGCACGGCGGACTTTAAGTTTTGGAAAAATATATTGGTTAATATCTTAATCTTCAAAAAAGGGTCAAATTTTGTTTACATGTTAGTATAAATACTAATTATTTATAAATATATGTTATATTAATATTTGAATCCCTAGACCGATCATGAATTATACAAGCTATCTGCATCTTGCCAACGATGAAACATACAATAAAATGCTAAAGACCTACACTTCGTATATATGTCCTGATTATTTGCTAACATTAATTCTTGTTAGCAAATGAAATGAATTCACAATGCAATAATCTTTTCAATTGAGGCATGTGTTTACAAGTCATTCGTCTTTCTAAATTAATAGGAATTCTGAAATTCTTATCTAGGTCATCTTCAAAATCTTTCGATATTTATAATAAAGAAAATTGAAATTTATCAATCGCGGAGCAAGTTAAGAAGTAGATAAGGGCTTGTTTAACAAAGTTTTATCAAGAAAATGAATGTTTAGTTATATTGACTTCCACTCGAAAATTCTTAACTACTTTTAATTTTTTTTTTCTGAACAAGCACCAAAGCTTACATGATGAAGTTGATTCGCAAACTTTCTGACTATATCATCAGGATATTATTGGCAAAAATATATAACAAAACAAATATTGATAAAAATTATTAAATTCAGCAACAATATATCAATTTATCAACATGTTTGTCAGTGGACATTAAATTTTAGTAAATGCTTGCTTGGCCAATATCTTAGTCTTAAAACATGGTCATAAATTGTTTAAATAGCAGAATAAAATACTAAGTATTTTAAATATATGTTTGATTAACATTTGAACCCTAAGAATATCTATATCGCACCAACGGTGAGTTGATGTGTCAAGATAAAGTTTGCTGATATACCTTATTTTTACAGAAAGAAATTAAAGATAACTGCCAACCCAAGCTTTCATGGGAGGTTGTGGAATTTTTAAGTTCCGATAAAAGGATGAATTCTCGAAATACCTTTTAATTTCTCGAATATCGACTGAAGAATTGTACCATATAATATTAAAAGTGAAAATTGACAATCAATAAATCTAGTAAATGAGAATGAAATAGTCAGGAGTCACCAGACATTTACTCTCATGATAGAGCATAAAACAGATTAGCCAACAAATATAGTATGTTGTGGTGGTTTGTTCAAGTTAATCGATTCTTGATTGAGCAATTTGAGAATGATCAGAAACGGTTTTTCTTTTTCATTTTTCCCCTGTAGGACTAAGTAGAGACTATTCGTTTCGACCCATTGGATTGCTTTTACCTTTCCTCTCAAATATGAAGACAAAACGATAAAAGTCAAAACAGCGATGAGTTTCTATGGATTTTATTTTATTTTTTCCAAATAAAGTAATTCCATATAATATCGGAACAAAAAAAATATCCTAAACGCGTAATTAATCTAGCGGGACAAGTGTTGGAGATAAAACTTGCTAAACTGATTGATTGTTTAAATATTAGAATAAATGCTTATTATTTAGAAATATGTGTTTATAAATATTTGAATCCCTATACCAGTCATGAATAAGATAAGCTACCTGCATCATGTCAACTGCCAATGATGAGTTGGAAGTAGCAAATAAACCGTAATGCTTACATCATATGATCATTATGACTTTTGTTGCTCCAGATCATAGTTATTAAACTCGACTCAATAGTCGACCCGAAAAAATCATCGGATCACCAGATCAATGGTTCAATCGGTGGGTTATTATTAGATCGTAAGTTTAATTAAAATATATTTTTGAACTAAAAAGAAAACTATTTTGCTAAATCTAAATATATATGTTTGACTCCCAATATATGATCAAAGTTTACAAGTTTCTCAAATGGTCAAGAAAGTGAAATATAACCTTGGAAGCCAAAGTTCAAATCATTGCCATAGCAAAATGGAATATAAATCTTACATTGTACTTTGGTTATCATTTCTCCAAATCTGAATAAGTATATTTGGCTCACAAAGTATTGCAAAGACTCATTAGTTTCCAAAATGGTTAAGGACCAGAAACAACTATTTGAATGCCAAGGTTCAAAATCACTCCCTATGCAAATTGGTAAAAAAAAAAAAAAAAAAATTACATAGTAATTGGTTAACCACGTTGAACTAGTTCAAATTACTCTCTTACCTGTTCAAATCGGTCGGTTCTTGATTTGTTCATTTGCCCGTTTGTCCAATTAATGAACTTGGATCGATTCGACGATTCCTAGTACGAACCGACGGTCCGATTTTAATAACTGTGATCCAGATTGCATTACGTTGACTTGTGGTACTACATATTGTTTTGTAAACACAGCACGGACCATAGTATATGTACAGATAACTTTCACAGAATTTGTTCATAGGTGAACACATGGAAGAATTTTATTTGTTTCAATAAAAAAAAATAAAAATACACCATACAGGTGCTGACAATTCCCTATACACAGGGAATTGTTCAACACAACACAAACGTGGTTGACAAGTTATAGTAATGTTATTATGTTAATAATGTTAAGTCTTTGTTTGAGCCCTTATTATTTGACTAAGAATGCATTTTAAAATTGTTGATTGATGAAAAATGTGTGGTTAAAAAGGAACGAAAAGTTTTAGATTTGCGTATAATATTATTTTATTAAAGAATGTTTGATTGAAAAGAAGAAAAAGAAAAATGCATTTTGAAAATAATGAAAATCAAATAAGGACTAACTAAGTTGGTTGTTATTAGCATAGAGAATTATTTGATATTGAAATTTGCTATGTTACTATATCTGAGTAATATGATTCATAATTAACGATCGTAGTGGTCATTTTAGGTGACAGCATATTATTTGAGGCAATAGAATTACAAGAAATTAATGTCTCAAATAATAATTTGTCATATAGGATAATTACTGTAATCCCTGACAATAGATAGCATTACTTTACCATGTATTATTGATGCATTTAAAAATTTTGAAACTTCA
This sequence comes from Olea europaea var. sylvestris, assembly GCF_002742605.1. Taxonomy (NCBI): domain Eukaryota; kingdom Viridiplantae; phylum Streptophyta; class Magnoliopsida; order Lamiales; family Oleaceae; genus Olea; species Olea europaea. The sequence goes on from NW_019236075.1 coordinate 214,852, forward strand.
ATTTGTAATTGAGAGTAAAATTTGGGATTTGGTATGAAAAGAGATAGAAGAGAAGAGAGAATAGAATTCAACAGACTTGTATGTATTATATTGATAACCAAAGCCTTATATTTATAAGTAGAGATAAAAATGTAACAATTTTTAGAGTTGTAATGGTACAATTGTCATTCATTAATATACTTACCATTTACTACATTTTCCATTGAATGACATATTATAAAATATTTGTCTCGAAAAAATCATGTTAGATAAAAATTCAATGGGACAAAAAATCAAAAGAAGGAAAAAAAAGTACAATTATTTAAAAATAAATATTGCCTCATTAAAACATTGTTAGAAAAATATAGTATGATAAAATCTAAGCAAAGGGAAAATAGTATAATTGCTATTCGCCCTAATGTTTCATTATGTCACATTTGATATAGTTTCCTTTGAGTAGTGCAATATAACCTGCATTATTTTTATACAAAATTGTTGGACTATCTTTTATTTAAGTTAATCCACATGATATATTTGAATACGATGGATCATATTCCTCAACCACACACAATCTCATCCTAATTCATGGATTGTAATAATTTAAGAATGATTTGAAGATGTTGCTATCAAGCTTTAATTAATAGATTTTCATGATATGGCTGTTTTTCCACATGTAAACCTATATTCTGTTTGTGATTTAGTTTTATTTGGATCGAAAAAATAACATACATCTGCATATCCCAATAAAACAAATTCCGACTCTTGAGAATAAAATAATTCCAAATCAATAGTACATATCAGGTAATGAAAAATATGTTTAACACCATTTCAAGTAGACTAAATGAATTTATTTCACATCAAGTGATCAAGTGAATATGCGTTATCCTTATAAAATGTTTTAAGACTTTTTCTATATATTTAGATTTATGAACAAATTATCCTTCTGAAAAGTATTCTATTTGCAGCTTGAGACAAAATTTGAATTTTTCCAAATTTTTCATCTCAAATTCACTTTATAAATAATTTACAATTTTGTTGAACTCTTTAGAAGTTTCAAATAAATTTTAAATCATTAACATAAACTGTCACAATTGCAAATATAATATTTGTTCTATTTATAAAAATACATGGATAAATATCGTCATTTTTATAATAGTCTTTTAACAAATATACGCTAAGGCGATTATATTACATGCGCCCGAATTGTTTTAATTCATATAATGATCATTGCAATTTAATTAAGAACATAATTCTAGGCATTTATCATTTATTCCTGACATTTTAAGTCTCTCAGGGACACCATACAAATAAACAATTACTATATCCATAAAGTGCATATTGAACCTTTGTAACACTGTCAAATTAACTAAAAATTTAAAAGCGATGGTGTTCATTATGGAAGAGTATGTTTCATTAAGGGTGTGTTTGATTGACATGGAAAATATTACCTACAAAAGAAAATATTTTTCATCTTTTGTGGAAAATAAAAACCACCTCTACCCAAGGAAAATATTTTCCTTAAAAATAAGGAAAATTAGGCATATTTTCAAAAGTTGGAAAATATTTTTCATGGAAAAAAATAGCAATCAAACACTCCAAGTGAAAATTTGGATGGAAAACTGATATTTTCCATGGAAAATAAATGTAATCAAACACACCATAATTGATTTCTGGTCTTTGTAAGAACCTCTGAGTTATGAGTCGAGTTTTGTATCTTGTAATTTCATTATTTTTATTTATATTCTCTACAAAAAACCACTTTTATCATACATAGATTACTTTTTCAGGTATTCGAACTACATATCTAAACATTTTTTGTTTTCTAAAGAATTCAATTCGCATCTGACCTTTTTTCATTTTTACTAATTATTTCTATGTTGATAGTTTTTAATAAACTGTGGTTCATGATCCTCATTTTGCATAATATCAAGAGTCACATTAAAGACAAAAATATTGTCTACAACAACATTATTTTGTTTCCATAATTTATAAGATAACACATAATTTATTAAAATCTCATTATTTTTGGACACTTGTGGTTCTTTAGAATCCATATTTTTAATATTTGATTGATCAATTTTTTCTAATTTACTTCTTTCGAAATTTTTTGGTTGATTTTTCTTTTATACTTTTCTTTTTCGAGGTATAGAGTCTTTTGAGCCAATTGATCACGCTTCTTGTATATTTGAGATTTATTTGCTATAGCAGATTGTTTTGCAGAGATATCAATTTTTTCTAAATATTTGCAAGTGGTATATATGATTTTGTCACTTTCCCTGTGTCAATAAATACATTTAGTACTTAATTTGTAACTCTTTGCAAATAAATGATTTTTTAACCTCTTGCTTACGTTGGTTGCTGCAGGATCAAAGTGAGATTGAGTTGTTTCATTCTAGAAGATTTTAGCTTATTTTTTAGAATATAGTTTTTCCTCCCAAAGTTGAAAAAATTGTTTCATCAAAACGACAATCTGCAAAATGTGCAGTAAATAAATCACCCGTTAAAGGGTTCAAGATATATAATAATAGATGTTGAATCAAAATCAACATAAATCCAAAGTTTTCATTGGAGACCTATATTAGTAGGTTGCGCGGGTGAAAGAGGGACTTGGACAATGAAAACCGTATGTAAGAAATATTAGGCTCATGAACTAATACAGTTGCAAAGGTGAATATAGATAATAGACAATTAATTTTATACAAACTAGTGATACAGCATGTAATATGGCGTGACTATAAAAAGAAGCTGGGTGTTTTGTTTGTCAAAAGTAATGACCTAGTAATAAGTTGTAGACGTTTGATAAACGACTACAATATACCATTTTATGTATGAATTGTGTAACAGAATGTTCAATAACAATCTCAATTGAAATTCAATAACCATTGAATGTTTGTGATTTAAATTCACCAGCATTTATCAAGAGGAATTCTCTTGATTGAGTAATTGGGAATTGTGCTCATAAATTTATGACTCGAGCAAGCAGTTTAGTAAAATCTGCATTTCTGGTGGAAAGTCAGCAAACATTGAACCATCTAGCATAAGAATCGATTAATACCATAAAATAACGAAATGCTCAACATGGTGAGAGTATTAGCTTAAATATATCTTAATGAATTCTTTCTAAAAACGTTGTAGATTCAATATTGATTTTTGTAGTCATGACCTAACGTACATTGTGAACAAACACATGGATAATTATTAGGCAAAAGAATCTTCTAGTTCTTTAAAGGATATTCAGGTGAGTTGTTTATTATTTGACGCATCATTATAACTCCTAGATGTCAAAGTATAAATTTTTTTTGGTTAACAAACTTCTGGTTCATAATAACATTTGATCCAACCATTTTTATAAATGATAATACATGCTAGATGGGAGTGCATGCAGTTTTCTTTTATCTGGTTTTGGTCAAATATAAAAGAAATTATGTAAATATATTCAATATTATTTTCTTGCATCATCTCAATGTGATATCAATTGCAGTGGATATATTTGAAATTAAGCAAATTAATTTTGAATTTGCTAGAATAAAGTGTATCGTTAATATATAATTTTATATTATTTGGTAAAATAATAGAAACTCTTCCGTAGCCTTCAACGATATTCAATACACCCGACGCCGTATTAGCATGATTTTTTGTTAATGTTAAGTCTAAAAAAAATGTCTTGAAGAATCGTATGCATTGTTGCACGATCAATCAAACATTTATCTTGATAATTTATCATAAATCTATAAATATAATAAAATAGTTATTATTTAAAGAACTTGATTTTATATTTAAAATGAGTAAACATAATTCAATGTTATGAAACTAACGATATTTAATAAAGTCTCAAATTTTGAAAAAAAAAATAAAAACGTATTCCAAACTAAATTTCTAAAACAAAGGGAAATATTAAGATTATAGAACGCAAACTAATTTATATCTTCCATCACCACTCCCAATCAAATTATCAATATTGTCATTTGGATTAGAAAAAAATCAGAGACATCCAAATGAGTCACATCAATTGGATCATTATAATCAGCAAAATTTGTCTTTACTCTCTCTTTTTTTATTGATTGATTTTTGATAGAAAACCACAAGATATTTTATCGTTTGTCTAGTACGTGAATAGTTCCCTTTCATTCAAATCTAAAGAAACTTTTCTCGTGCTCCTTTTTGGAAATGCTACTTTCGTTTATTTTGTATCTTTTAAAATTGTTGTCTTGTTGTCGATGGTTTGTTGATTATTTGGTCCATGTTTTCTCCCACGTTCGCATCTACGTCCAAGTCCAAGTCTTTGTCTTGATATTACATTTATTTCAGACAATGCAATACCATAACATTTGCTTTAAGCAAATGTGAATTGCTACTTTTGAGAGCCACCAAATCAACTCGATCAGAATCTAGCATGGGAAAGGAAGGTCAGTTGAAATCTCGTTCGTAGATTCAATATGAGGATTTTCATCAGCAGTTAATTATTTTGTTCAAATACAAGTAGACAATATATGATTTTTGAATCCATGCCATGATATTACCGCTGTAAGAGCACATTTGAGGCATGAAAAGTGATTCTTTTTTCCAACATATGAAGTGATTCTTTTTTCCAACATATCTTCATCATGGTTTTTTCTCCACAAAAAGTCAATTTTAAACATATTCTAAACAATTTAAAATTGTGCTCATTAACAGTTTTCAAGTTTTGTAAACGAAGGTGCATCCATTCATAACGGGCTTTAGAGAGGACTATAATCCTCTGGTGATCAAATCTTCCAATCAACTTTTCTAAAGAATCTATGGATCCTTCAGAGTGAGGAATCCATTTTTAATTCGTCATGAAGATAATGATGAATGAAGATAAGTGCTTTTGCACAATCTAACTTTGTATAATTTTATTATCTCTTCCAAATCCATTTGAGATAAGATAAATATCAGCATCCAGGACTCATGACATATAGTATTTTTCAGATATGTCAAATATAGCAAACTCAAGTTTTGTAATGTTTGCCATTTAATTAACTACACAATAAAGTAAAAGAAAATACAATTAATTTTGAAAAACGTGATTAAACATTACATAATAATTAATTAAATAGTAAATATCAACATGACATGAGTTATATGTTTTTTGTTGGGGATAAATACTAATTTAAATTAATATATGTTTCGAAACATGTACTATTTTGGGAGCACGTTGTATTTTACTATTATTTTTTCAATAGCAATATATCAATATTCTTTTAGAATATCGAAAATTATAATTCATACTCTTCAAAAACAAGTAATATTCTTTTGAAATATTAATTATAATATTCTGCTATATCAAGAGTAACAGCAAACTATCTGTACTAGATAGATCTATAATTAATATGCTTTTGAAATAAGAATTATAATGTTTTGTTACTTCAGAAGCAACAATAATATATTATCAATTATAAATTTATAAAAGAACATCAAAAATATTTATTCAGGTACATGAATTATACATCTAATAATACACGTGTTATGAAGCAAAAAATATTTAATAATTCACACAAGAATTAAAGCAAAGTGTAAAAACTGTTTCTGCTGCAAATTGACCTAAATTGATTATAACTCAAATTCGAACAATTGAAAACATGTTGTGCCTCACCTGAAAACACGGATTAAAGACAAATTCATATGGATCTAATGATTGTAGCCGAATATGATTTAAATGAATGGATTCACAGAAATTCGTGCAATTGAGTGCCACATAATCAAGATACAAAATCAAGAGGCAGAAATTAATGCAATTGTAGTGGATGAAGCAGCCTTCAGTTTTTGATTGGTACCAAGAAAAAATTATTGGATTTGAATTGGATGAAGCATAAATTAACGCATATGTATAAAAAGACGTCACATGCTACCAAATTAATTTTGATATACGTAATAGATGATTATGTTTATGAAAAATTACTACTTTCACTAGATTTTGAAAAATTAAGTTTCCGTGAATCAAAATCTCATATTTATAGAGAAGAATTAAGGGTACAAAGGTAATAACTACTAGGATTGTAGAGATATAACAAATAAACTTACCATTTACAACAGGAATAAATTTGTAAAAAGAAACAGTTGCATTTAATATTTGTAAGGAAACATTCCATAAAAAACCTTTTCTTTGCCTTTCCAATAATTTCCAATGAAACATTTAATCGGTTGATCAATTTGAGGAAGAAACTAGTCTATTTCAATATTCATTTATATTACAGTCTATATATGTAATTTCTCAAAAAAATAAATAAATAAATAAATAAAAATTCAACACGATCAAAATGTGGGACGCAAGATTTCCAACTCAACAGAAGTTTGGGTTTACTCAAATTTGGTTGTAGGGCCAACACAAGAAGTGAACCACCAAAGGGCGAAGTAGATGCTATTGGAATCAAGTTAAATGACACTAAGAGGGAGCCTTTATTCAACAGAAAGTTAAAACTATACTCCTAACGAGGATCTATCTATAATAGCCTCGTCGATTAATCCCGAAGATACTCAAGGAGTTTTGATATCATCGTTCTAAGTCGTCAAAAGCTTCTTGCTCACATCTAGATATCTAAGGCGGGACACCCTGAAATTATTTTTTTTCGTATTAGCTTAGTACAAAGAATAATGATATTTATAGTTAACGATTGTTAGTAGTCATTCTATGTAACAGCTTGTTATTAAATTGTTATCTACTAATGCTACAAATAACAACATACCACAAAGAATGACAACTGATTATGAATAACATTATTCTAACAATACAATTTCTAACAAATCGATCACACTAACTAATTTTGGTGACTAGTCGTACATATATACATACCCGATGTGCTTTTAAGTCCTTGTTTGGTGTGGATTTTAATCTTGCAAAATATTTAAATTAAAGTCGAAAATTAATTTTAACCATATATTTTATGGAACCCGTAACCTTTGAACCACAGGTTTTATCAATTTTTATTAAAATTTATTAAAAATCTGATTTTTAACTATAACGACAAGGGTTTAAATTTCATGACTCATGGTCTCCCATAGTCTAGCAATTCATAGCATTCGTCATGTATTGTATCATCAAGATATTATATTTGGGACAATCTTTGATTCGAAGCCCAACAAAAGAACCATTCTTAAAGGTTCAGTATAGAACTGAATGTACATTTCATTCATCAACTTTACTCGTAAGCAACACACCATGGAGAACCTATATAAATCCCTAGTTGGTTTCCTTTGTTTCCCACTTCATCCATCAATATTTCTTTCCTTCTAAGTTCTACAAATTGATGGCTCTCCCTTCATTTTTAATGATGTTGTTTCTTGCATTTCTCTTGCTGTTCTCGACCTGCAAAGCATCTTCTCGTGATTTCTCAATCGTGGGGTATTCTCCAGACGATTTAACGAGCATTGATAGTCTCATCGATCTCTTTGAGTCATGGATTGAAAAACACGATAAGAATTATAAGAGCATTGAAGAGAAGTTGCACAGGTTCGAGATTTTCAAAGACAACCTTAAACACATCGATGAGAGAAATAAGAACATCCATAACTACTGGCTCGGTTTGAACGAGTTTGCAGATTTGAGTCATGAAGAGTTCAAGAATATGTATCTTGGGCTCAAGGCTGATTCATTGCCTCAACGAAATGAGTCCCCTGAACAATTCAAGTACAGAGATTTCGTGGATTTGCCCAAATCCGTTGACTGGAGAAAGAAGGGGGCAGTAACTGGTGTCAAGAACCAAGGTTCATGTGGTAAGTAACTAAAACTTGTTGCACAATGCATATGCAAAACTCAGACTAGAGAAATTGATGACTAACTTGAATGATTAATGTGCATGCAGGCAGCTGCTGGGCATTTTCGACAGTAGCTGCAATTGAGGGCATAAACCAAATTGTAACAGGAAATTTAACAGAGTTGTCTGAACAAGAGTTGATTGACTGTGACACTAAATATAACAATGGCTGCAATGGAGGTTTAATGGATTATGCATTTGCCTTTGTTGTTTCTAATGGAGGGCTCCATAAGGAAGAAGACTATCCCTATTTGATGGAAGAAGGAACCTGTGAAAAGCATAGGGTAAGGAAAAAAAGCCTTCGATAATAATACTACTAGTTTATACAAACTAACATTTACATTACTCACTTTTTGATACAAATTTTTCATGAGCTTTTTTTCTCACGCTTGTTCGTCCTATCGCATGGAGAAGAACAATCCTCTCAGATTCATTTATGTAACATATTTAACTACCATGACCTAATAAAAAATATGTATGCCCTATATACCCCTAAAATATAAGAAATGAATAGAATAATTAGGTTCCACATAGTTCAACACAATAATCTTTCAGCAAGTGGTTTCAGGATGAATCAGAGGCAGTCACAATTAGTGGTTACCATGATGTGCCGAGGAATGATGAACAAAGTCTATTGAAAGCACTCACAAACCAGCCTGTGAGCTTGGCCATTGAGGCTTCCGGTAGAGATTTCCAATTCTACAAAGGGGGTGTATTTGATGGGCACTGCGGAACTCAGCTTGATCACGGAGTGGCAGCTGTTGGATATGGATCAACAAATAGTATGGACTACATAATTGTAAAGAACTCATGGGGACCAAAATGGGGAGAGAAAGGGTATATAAGGATGAAGAGAAACACTGGGAAGTCAGAAGGGCTTTGTGGCATCAACAAAATGGCCTCTTTTCCTACCAAAACTAAGTGACTTATTCAGGCTTTCCTTTTTTCCTTGCTGTGTGTTGTCTATTTCCTGTATTGTTGTTACCGTGTAATTTGATTGTATAAGAAATAAGGACAGATAAGTCTTACTGCATACAGGTCTCTAAAGCCAACTTCTAAACATAATGAACTACCGAATTTCAAGTACAAATAAATTAGACCTGATTACTAAACCAGATTAAAGACGCCACCAACGAGGCTCTTAAACACGATCAGCAATATGAGTATGATTTGATTGAAACTCCTTCCAAAGAAATGCATAGTGAAACTGCAAGGCTTGCAAACGTATAATTTGCTAAAGAAAAATAAATTAAGCAATCTTAGCAGACTTATGAATGTGGCTACAAGCGAAGATACCAATTATCACGCGCCTTCAGTTGCAACATGAGGAGTTCTTTGTTTTAGCACCACGACCTCCAGTATACCATCTGGTTGAAAACTTGGTGAAAATAATCTGGGGTCCACTGGTCCAGGCAAATTGAAAGATATGGTGAAAGGGCCTGCTGGGCAGAGCTGATGTAGTTTCAATTCAAATTCCTCAGATTCATTTTTCAAAATTTGAGCATCTGCTACAACCCCCTCTATGCGCACACTTCCGTCTGAATGTATATCACACTTCAAATTACCTGATACAAGAACCATTGCAATGAAATTTGTTTGGCATTGTACTTGGGGCTAGAGTATGCATGTGTGACAAAGAAGAAAGAAATTAGATAATTACTGTTACTACTCTTCACACCAGGAAGGGCAACACGGAAAAGATAGCCACCTTCACTTTCTCCTATGTCAATAAGACCGAGAGGTGGTCCAATTGCACCTTCTTTAGCGGTTCCCTTCAAAGATACAGCTAGTTTCAATTTTGGAGATGCAGTGTTCTGATCTGGATACATGCTTCTGGAAATAGAATTATTGCCCAAAAAATGCTGGCTTCCTGCACTTTACATGAGAATCCAGATGAGGGCATTACATATGGACAAGGATTAGAAATGGGTTAGGTACCCTTGTTTATTTGGAAAAATGCCTACAACATCTATAAGAATGTCAGAAAAACATAAGTTGACGAAATATTGGCAACTACGCCTCCGTATGGGAAGAATTTATAAATGGTTCATAAATTTAAACCACACATTCGTAACTACTACTCATTATTATCCGCACATTTTGTGGGATCCACTACTATTTCTCTTTATATACCATTTTGCAAATGGAGACAATATCAGCAACATGTAAGCCATAAGGGGAAAATATTATTAAACTACCTAAGTTGAAGCTTCGCACTTGCCTTCCATAACTTGTCCTGCTTTAGTTCTCATTGGTTATCTTTCAATAAAGAGTGAATTGATTGATGCTTTTATTATAGCCACCAACGTTCCTCCCTTGCATTGTCGGAGAAGGTTGACCAACCTAGTCAACGCTGGTAGTCGACCGGACAACCCTCACTTTATCATGAGGGAAAGGTTAATTTATTTGGTCAATGCGAAGAAGGTTGAGTACATTAGTTTCCACTTACACTCACCGCTTATCTGTCCACTATCATTACTGTGACTCAACTAAACGCATGATGACTAGCTCATTTAAAATATATTGTTTGAATAATCTAGCTAGATGCCTCTAGTACATCGTTTATAACTAAGTATGACTGGGAACATATCTTATCTTACATCGTGATTTCAGGAATGGATAAGTATTCAACCACAGCTGTAAAGCCACGTCATCACGCCCTACTTCTATATAAAGAAGGTGAAAATCCCAGGCATGGGGTGTTTTCACATTCAGTCATTACATATCCTTCTTCAAGAACAGTACTTTCCTCCCATACTTCCTTTCACACCGGAGTGGCCTCGGGGAAGAGGTGTACTGCCACTTTAGCAGGTTTTAGGCTGAAAACTTTGCCGTTGATGGAGGAAAATGACACAACATCATTGATAAAAGAAAATGTTTTGAAAAATGCAACTAATTAATCGTGCAAAATCCATTCACACAGATTAAAACATAGTGAATATCCAACAAAAGTTGTTCTCATATAAGAGGTAACATGACTGAGATTTTACTACTCATGAGACAGCAATAACAAATTGAAAGTTACTTCAATGCACTTATGTCAGCATCAAAGCCCAGTTAAAGATATATAAGATGTTCTCTGGACCAAGATAATGACAAACTTTGAACATTTTGGTGCATACATAAACAAGATATGATATGACAGCAGTATATGTACATCACATCAAAAAACATGACATCACAACAGTGTTAACTACTAGATTTCAAGAAGGCTAACATGTTAACATATATGGGAAAGCCAGAAATGGATCCTCTCCATCCTATGGACAGATTCAGCTCCTCTTGATGCTCCGTCAACTGGAATGTTTTCAGGTATTTAGCTTTGTAACGACAAATCTTAAAAAATCTCTCATTCCCAAAGGTAACCCTTCATGTTTTCGATTTACTCATTCCCAGGAAACAAATTAGTTATATTTTTTTCCATTCTTGGTCTGGAACTTGATAAATCTATTTCCCGTGTGGATAATTGATTTCATGTCTTTATGCTCAATCATTAGAAGAGTGTCATCAGATAGCATACTCCATATACTCTAGGTAGTATGTCCATATAAGAACCATGCATCAGTCCATGCACCATTCAAGGGGAGTCACACCCCTATAGGCAAATGAAGATTGAATATTGCCATTTAAGCAGCAGTATCATGGCTCACTTCACTACAATATTTAACGATTTGAATGTTCATTAGAAGAATCCAAAATAGGTTGATACGTGAGGTCAACGCTACCAAGGATCATAGATGGTGCTGCTATGTATACGAACACTTTATTATCTGATATATCTCTCCTATACCAAGTTCTAAAAAACATATGATGATAGCCGACATGGTCAATATCAGACTCACGAATTACCTTTTGAAACCTGGGAAGAGACAAGCATAATAATGGAAAGCACCACCAAAATGGAAATATATCAAAACAAAACATACTGATTTAACATTAAATGGGGGAAAAAACAAAATCGCACCCAATTATAGTTATTATAACCATAACCATGTAAACCTATTAACTAATAAAATTGGTATTGAAGGCCAACTGAATTTTTTTCCTTAAAAAAAAAGAAATAGCCGAAGCCGTGGTAACAGAGAGCTTCAATTTGAGAAGGGTATTTTAACCTAAAACTTTTCACGAAGCGCTGATGGGTGAAGCACAATAGTATGATGTTCAAAAAAAAATAAAAATAAAATTGAAACACAATGGTATTGAAGACATAAAATGAAATTAGATTACTTAAAAATGGTTAAAACCTGGACCCATGGATAAACCATGACGGAACCACAATGTTATTTCAACTCTTCTGAATCCATGAAGGGGCTCAGACACCTGAAATTTGGACAGTAGTATTGAACAATATTTTGAATTGATCATAGATTTAAAATGTCCATTAAAGATGTTTGGTGTGTATTTCAAATCAAGTTGCATGCCCATTTTAAACAGTTTATGATACATTGGACATTACTAAGCCATAAAATTAAATAAGGTTGGAAAATACTAACTCCATTTTGTTTTGATTGCCAAACTCTCTTTTAAGATATTCCGAGATAATAGCTACTTAAGAAGGATTTTTTCACATTGTTATTCCAAAACTACTTTCGAAAAAGCTCATAATTATCTTCTTGGTTCCACTTGCACCTACTTCCACTCTGCCAACTCAATGAAGACCCACACGAGGAGATTCCTACTGCCAATTACTTTTCCTCCCTAATAGTGTATTTATGGTTAAAACAAATGGTGTATTTATGGTTAAAAGAGTAAAAACTATGAGAAAAATTCTCCTCCTCTAAATATCCAATCCTGTTAACTGGACTATTTCAAGATTCAACCAATTTCCACAACTTGCAACTCCATGTAAAGCGAACCGACCTAGTGGAATCCAAATTTGTTAAACAACTTGGTCATTGGTAAATTGACAGTTCCATACAGGCTGAGAGTGAGGAGGACATATACAAATGGTTGAAAGTGTCGGTGAGTTGATCGAATGTGTACAAGCACATGGGTCACTTACTTGTTCTATCTCTGGATGTAGACAAGTCTTCTCACAGGCAAGTCTTGCCCAACCACATTAAATTCGAGTATTCACTGGTCCTACATTCATGAATGATAGCATATGACAATTCAAAGATTCAACACCACGACTATGAAAAAACTGGAGAAAATATATGTGTGTAAGAATTGCACCAGAACTGGGAACTGTACAGGTTGAAGATCAAGGCATACAAGAATATGATATATCTATTTTAATATTGAGAAAGAGGAGAAGGCCCTTTGTCTTCTTACCTCTTCCTGAGTCTTACGAAGGCCTAGTGACTAACTAGCTCTGCAGCAAGATGTCCAAGACTTGAAACAAAAAAAATCATCATTCTTGTCTTAAGAGGAATAGAAAATGAAACCAAGATGAGGACAAAACTTATCATTGATTGTGCAAAGCAAACAATCTTTGATATATATATATATATATATATATATTTTTTTTTTTTTTTTTATTTATCAGGTGCATAGTGCAAGCTAGGCATCTTCGAATACAAGCAATCCTAGGTGCGGAGGCAGATTGGTGTCTCAGTGTTTTTATTAGGCTTTAACTTTGAGACAACCTAAGTGTGCTAAACAAGCAAATTATTTCATCCACATTAAGTGATTTCACGAAGACTTGAGTAGGGTGCATGAGAGCAAGACAGAACAATGCACATAAAAGATTCGAGAAAGCTCTTTCGCAATTGAGAAAAAATTTACAAGGGCTTAGGTTTGGACACATATCAAGTGTGATATTTCTTGTATTGTTTCTCTCATGGGAAAGTATGGTCACTCTCCTGAATGTATGAAAGACATGCCATGACAAACTAGTTCCTTCACTTGCCCTCGTATTCAAAGGCCTAAACTTAGCACTATATGCAACAGACTGAATACCAAACAGCAAACAGCTATTAGTACAAAAAGACTCATAGTATACAAAATCATGAATAAATAAATCCTAAAATCTACGATTTTAAATAAATATACACACAAGTATAGAACCCAAAAAGGAAATGTACATAAATATCAAATTCAAACATCGAAAAAGAGGTAACTTTACCTAGATTGGCTTACCTTTAAATAATAAAGAAAGTTATTGGTCGAATAAACACAATCCGACCTCTTCAAAAGTGAAATCCAGAAACACCCGAAATCTACAAAAGCCCAAAATCCAATTAGTAGAAATAGTAAAAAGGGTTTAAGATGAAATTACAAAAATCGATGTGCATTTTTTCTCAAGTATCGGGATATAACTATTATCAGAGTCAAGCCTTATCATCCGTTTGCACCGCTGTATGTGTATGTAAACTGATACAACACGTCGCGAAAATTTGAGAGAGAGTATAAAGAAAGAAGGAGGAGATGTCTTGGGAGTCCAAATTTTAAATGCAAATTTCTTTTCTTGTTTTCGTATTTTTCAATTGGTGTTTGACCAAATCTAGACTTATGAATATTGAATTCAGACAGCATAGTACAGTGTCATTTTCTTCCGACCAACGGTACTCTACGAATTGAAGAGAGAACATCAAAAGCTGAGCAGGTTTTTACACTTGGAAGTTTGATCCAATAGGTTTTATTAACTCTTTTAGAGTTAATTATCCCAAACATCACTTAACTTTACCTAAAGTTTTCAGACTTTATCTAAAGTTTTCAGTAGGTCATTGAACTTAAAAAACAACGTCATTTATCACTGAACTTTTGATATTGCTACCCCATCCATCACCGAACAGAAGTCTGTCAAGAAACTTAACTGAAATCATGATGTGGCTGACGGAGCTCATGACGTGGCCGTTTTTGTAAGTAATTTTTGCCAAATCGTATAAGTGCTAGTGACGTGTCAAAATGCAAACACGTTTTTTACCTAAAAAAACAAAAACCCAAATCAAACCCCGACCCCGTTTTCCCCCAATTGCCAACAATTACCCATTTCCCTCCAATTGAAACCCAAAACCCCCTTCCCCCATCGATGAGAAATGCCTGGTCAGAAAATTGAGAGACAATTCTGCAAGTCGACGATATAGAGCTTCTAATCCCGAGCCAAGATCCTGCAAATCGTGACCGCAAAAACCACAAAACCTCCAAGCTCAAGAACCCTAGAAATCCGAACCTACAGAGAACCCTAAAAACGCGACCTTCAGCGAACGTTGGGAACCTTTGAAGAACCTCCGATCAAGGGCTGACCTCCATTGCAAATAGGTAGCGAACCTTCAACTAACCTGCAATCGCCTCCCTTCTGTTTGTACCGAAATGGCAGATGTTGAGAAACAATCGACAGGTTAGGAAAAAAAAATCTCCATCTACATTGATTCAATTGGTTGTAGTAGTATTTTAAATGATTTTTTTTTTCAATTGGATAGTATCATTTATTTTACATTACTGGAGTCTTTAACTTATGTAATTTTTAATACAAATGTAGATGACTCGAACTATGATGTGTATGATGATGATGACAGTCTGTTCGATCGTAGTGTGAGAAAAGGTATTGAAATGGATATGCATACCATGGTGGAGTATGAAGAAGACCTTGAATTACATAGTTCTTCATATGCAACTTCAGAAGAGTTAAAATTTGGCAATAGTTCAGATTCGGAGTATAATAGAGGTCAATTGACTTATCCTAAATATTATGATGGAAATGAAAAGAAGAATCCGCATCTTGAAGTTGGGTTACTTTTTGCTTCGTTCGACGAGCTAAAATCTGTTGTGAGGAATTATGTGGTGTTCAATCGGGTTGAACCTATCTTCAAACGAAACGATAAAGATCGTGTTCATTGTTTTTGTAAAGATGGATGCCCATGGAAGTTGTGGGTGTCAAAGTTACAGGATCGAGACACTGTTCAGATAAAAACCTGTGATCCGAAATACATTTGTTTTAAGGTTCGGGCAAATAAGTATGCAAACTATAAATGGCTTGCGGAATATTATTTGGAGGACTTCAAAGTTAATCCTAAATGGAAGACAAAACATTTTAGAACTATTGTGAGAAAGGATTTTGGTTCGCACATTACTAAGGTAGTCGCTTGGAATTCGAGAAAATACGCTAAGGTTTTAGTAGAACGTAGCGATGAAAAACAATTTGCTTTGCTATGGCGTTATGGGGCTGAATTGAGAAAAACAAATCCGGGTTCAATTGTGATCATTTCTCAGGTGGATAATGTTCTTAGAGGTATCTACATTTGCATTGAGGCATGTAAGAGAGGATTCCTACAAGGTTGTTAATGTTTTGTGAGCATAGACGGATTTTTTGAAAGGAAAATACGGTGGTCAGTTGCTAGCAGCAATTGGGGTTGATGCCAATGATTCCATATATCTTATTGCATATGCAATAGTTGAGAAAGAAAACACTAGTTCATGGCGTTGGTTTCTTATGTTGTTAGCTGAGGACCTTTCTATAGAGAATTGGGTGTCCGTAACCTTCATGAGTGATAGAGAAAAAGGACTAGTTAAAGTTGTTGTCGATCTATTTCCCGTAGCAGAACATAGGTTTTGTATTAGGCATATGTATCAGAACTTTTTTCGACGCGAGTTCACGGGAAAGTACTTAAAAGATTGCTTGTGGGGTCCTACAAAATCAAGTCATTTGGCTTCGTTTAAACACTGGATGTCAAAGATTGAAACTGCTAGTCCGACGGCCTACAGATTGTTGAAGGCCAAACCACCGTCTGAGTGGAGTAGGTCTCACTTTTCTGACCAAGCAAAGTGCGAAATGCTCCTTAAAAACCTATGCGAGTGCTTCAACAAATTTATTCTTGAGGAAAGGAATAAATCGATTCTAACGCTGTTGATTGGATTCAAATGAAGTTGATGCATAGAATTCAAATGAAGAGGGACAAAATGAGAAGCTACATCAACTCAATATGTCCGAAAATCCAAAAGATTCTAGAAAAAAAATGTTGATGTGGTCCGTGAATGCATCTTGCGGTGGAATGGGGTACATCAATATCAAGTGGAGTGTCCAAATGGTGAATACATAGTTGACATGGAGAACAAAATGTGTGCTTGTCGATGATGGGAAATATCAGGAATCCCATGTTCACACGCTATTGCTTGCATCTTAGACAAAGGAAATGAGATAAAGGATTACGTGTCGGAATTGTTTACAATTGACACCTACTTGAGCACATATGAACATTTTATATATCCAATGAACGACAAAGAGTTGTGGCCTGAAACTGAACAACCACTTGTTAAGCATCCACCTTGGTACGTTGCTACAAAAGGAAGGAAACAAAGAAAGAGAAGGAAAGGACCTGAAGAGAATGAAACCTCTCAATCACAAACAAAATCATAATCAGTAATGTCAGTAAAGAAAAAGGGTATGGTGTTTATGACATGTTCAGTGTGTAGAGTAAAGGGACACAACAAACGATCCCACAAAGTGACGAACGTACTACATACCGGTCCAAGTGCAACTGAGGATCAGCAAGTTGTTGATGACCGCTGAAAATGATCGAGGTTGGGATGCTACTAATAGCAGATTATGTTTTGTTATTTTGGGATAATTCCTTATTTTGAATGATTGGAACGAGATGTCGGATACACCAAATGTGACAATCTGTTAAGTTATTTTGGCCTGAAAATGATCGAGGATGGGATGCTACTAATGGCAGAATACGTTTTGTTATTTTTGGATAATTCCTTATTTTAAATGATTGGACCGAGATGTCGGATACACCAAATGTGAAAATCTGTTTAGTTATTTTGGCCTAGACACTTCTTTTGAAAACCTCTTATGTAATTCCAGTGTTGGCAAGAAATGGAAACACATTTTCTGTTCTAGTGTATCATTTTAGTTTTTATTATACGCTGCAATTTTAATGATTTTGGTATTGAATAATCACAAGAACTTGTTGGAATTTTGGAATTGAAGCAAACTCAAATTTGAAACATGTTACACCAACATACTTGTACCCATGTCCAAAGTCATTTCACTAGCAAACTGATACACATTACAGGAATACTACAGCAAACGGAAAGACATTACAGATCCACAAAATGAGTGCTACAAAATGGGAGTAGACTGTCTAACCACAAAATGATCGAAACAAAGGCATCCACACTAAACAAATCTATCATCCACACTGGAAATAAATTACAGCAACACCGCCTTTATGTTCACCATCCTCACTACAAACAAATTCGGCCTTCCCCAGACCAACGCTTGAGCCGTGAGCTACACTACTTACAATAGGAAAAATGTTATAGCAACTAGCAACAATATGTAGAATCCAACGATGTAAAATTTCTTATCCTCGTTCAGAAGATCTTGTGTCATATGTAGGTCCTCACCTCGTTCATTGACTTCCTGGAGATTTAATCTCAATTTTGATGCTATGAGATTGAACAGAACTGCTGCTCTTATCCTCCCTGGATAGAAGCGTATCAATTGCACCATCAGAACCATTTGAATTTTTACTACCACCATGAGAAGCTTCATATGCACCAAGTAAAACCAAAAGAAATTCCTCAACAGATTTATTACCATCATTAATCTTCCCCCACGCAATTTTAGGGTTCTCTGCAGGTTTGGATTTCTAGGGTTCTTGCGCTGGAGGTTTTGTGATTCTTGCGATCGCGATTTGCAGGATCTTGGCTCAGGATTAGAAGCTCTACATCGTCGACTTGCAGAATTGTCTCTCAATTTTCTAGCCGGGCATTTGTTGTTAACGAGAGAAGAGGGTTTTGGGTTTCAATTGGAGGGCAATGGCAATGGGGGAAATGGGTAATTGTTGGCAATTGGGGGAGTACGGTGTCGGGGGTTTGATTTGGGTTTTTGTTTTTAAAATTTGTTTTGTTTTTTTTTTTTAGGTAACAACGTGTTTGCATTTTAACACGTCACTAGCACTTATACGATTTGGCAAAAATCACTTACAAAAATGGCCACATCATGAGCTCCATCAACCACGTCATGATTTCAGTTAAGTTTTTTGACAGACTTCTGTTCGGTGATGGATGGGGTAGCAGTATCAAAAGTTCAGTGATGAATGGCGTTGTTTTTTAAGTTCAATGACCTGCTGGAAACTTCAGGTAAAGTTCAGTGATGTTTGGAGTAATTAACTCACTCTGTTTTAAATGTAACTAAAGTATATTTTCAATATAAAATAATAAAAATGTATCTTCCTTTATACAAATTAATAAATTCCCCATTTGAAGATTTGTTATTTAGAGTGTGTTTGAGCCTCATTTTTATTAAAAAAATACATTTTAAAATAGTAAATTGATGGGAAATATGTTATTGAAAAATAAGGAAATATTTTTTATTTACGTGTAATATTATTTCAATGAAGAATGTGTGATTGAAAAGACGAGCGGAAAAAATGTGTTTTGGAGGAATTAAGAATCAAACAAAGCCTTAAATCAATCTATGAATCCGTTTAGCTAAAGCTCAATTTATTCATAAAAGTATAACAAGAATAACATGCGATATTTGTTTGTTTTCAAGTTTTACTTTTCGAATTTGAATCCTTGACAACAAGTTTTCTAACCACCAAATTTTTGACACCGCCATCTTAGATAAACATATGTGATTGAAGAAAATTTGGACAATAACCATGCAAAAGTATGTTAGTTCGACACATGAGCAGCACTACACTGTCAGAAAGAATTTCTACAAAAACTCTACAGACTATTCACAATGTGGTGGGCCAGCCCCTTTTTTTTTTTGACAATATTTTATTACATGAGGTCCCTCGTCGGACCCATATTCCATGTGAGTACCTTGTACACACCCTGTGAGAAGTCTAATTCAATTATAATTGTCAGCTCTCTACACATTTTGTTACTTAAAATAGTAAAATTGATTTAAAAATTTAAGTAAAAAGGAAAATTTCCCATCTTCTACAATATCCACCACCCACACACCACTTTATGAGTAGCGAAGTGAAACTCGTGAGAGAAATTCCTTCTCACCCTCTGTTTCCATAGTTTTTGCGAACTTTTGGGGTTCCCTACATTTATTTGGAAACCATGGGGAAGGGGTGACCACCGACAATTGGTTTTAGGGATGTAGTTGGTGTCGCAATTTGTTTTGGTGGTGGGGATAAGAAGAGGGTGGAGATGATGAATTTTTTTTATTTTTAAATCTCTCTCTCTCTCTCTCTATTTACTGATACTATGTAAGCACTCTTTTGCCACTATGAAAGTTTTAACATGTAGTACATGTTAAAACTAACGAACATTTCAATGCCCCTATACATGATCTCACAACTTTGCTAAGACCTGTGTTTTTTATAGACAATTGTTCGAGCCTAATCCATAATAAAAAAAAATGTTTGTGATTGTTCCAAAAGAAATGAAACCAAATATATGGTTATTGTCCAAAGGTCTTTCAAGTGCATATTTTTCAAAGATTAGAGATGCGAGCCAAATTAGTAAGTTAGGGACCCGTTGCAATTTTCAGAAATGTTAGAAACTCTAGTTACAATTTTTCTAAATGAAAATTTTGTCCAACCATTTGTCCTTCTAGTACTTTTCCATGTTCCCCAACTAGAGGTGAAAAAAAATTTGTCAAATTGAAAAATCGAATTGAAACCATTAGTTTGAATTCATGTGAAATCATTTTATCAAGCTGTTTAGATACCATTTGGTCTAAATTTCGATAGATAAAATCATTAAAGACAAACCAACTATTGAGAAGCAAGTGTGAATTGCCTTGTATAATTTCTTTGTGGCTATACACTTGACACTTAAGTAATTCATGCCAAAAAATGTCTCAATCAAGGCGCTGGCGTTCTCGTGCCACAGTTCTAATCCGAGTGGCATGTTTTTCCACTATTCACTCAATTTCCAGATCGAACGAGAGCAATTTTTAGATAAAATAAAGAAACTAAAAAATAAATCTGTCCCAAGAAATCATTATTGCGCATTTACAACTATGTTTATGCACTTGCTTCGATACTCTTGCGCAAACCTTTCATGCCTATATAAGGCTGCTATCTTTGTCATGACTGTTACAGGACAATTGCTTCAACATAAGTGCAACAAATCATTAATGTTGGCCATTTGTTCGCCAAAGTTTTGTCATGAAAGTCAATGGATCAAGATTGTATCCGCCTTTAGTTTTGACTTTCTACTTTGGGATCTCACGTTTGTATTCAATTGAACCAAACCAGATCAAACCATCCACGATAACATTTACACTTGTTAAAAAGTGAAACTGTACACGTTGGCCACCTTTCAAGTCTAATAAGAGAAAGCAATTGGATTAGCCGTCAAGGGAATAACTAAGTAACTAAGAACAGAAGAGGGAATTTCTGGAAAGAAGTTCAAGACGTAGAGAGAACTACGTGGAGTGGAGGCATTCCGAGGGTGCTGAGAAGCTAATGACAGTGGGGACGGAGAAATTTCGCCTG
>NW_019236075.1:240269-243268 GCF_002742605.1 Olea europaea var. sylvestris
TTCCACTTAGTTCAAATTGCAATCAAGTCCCTCATTTTCTATTTTTTGATCTATTCAAAATGAAATCTTGGATTAGCAAAAAATTGAAGTTTGAAAGACATACTCACGTACCCGTATCCGAAATTTAGACTTTTTTTAGCTATGTCCACATATCCTACATTTTAGAAAATAAAATATCCGACACTTTGATACGTACTAGTACCCGATACCCACACCCGAGTCCGAGCATCATAGCTCATACTAAACTAATAAACAGAAATGATGAACACGATGAAAAACACATTGATTATGAGATGATGCAGCTGACATAATGAGGAAGAAGAATACTATTAAGCCCATTGCTATCCTTGAATACCGAGAATTAGGAAAAATTTGCAGAAAAACTTCTAGCACATTTTATTTTCAAAGCAAAAAACTCTCACAATCATTGTGTGTGACTCATTTAAGCAAAACCTAATGAAACCTCTAGTCATTATTGGATTTTAGTACCTAATCTCATAAAAAATAACTTGTAAGTCTTTAAGTTAAAAACATAAGAAAATTAACTAATTTAAATAAAAATAGAAGCCAAGTTTTCCCAATAAGACCATCTGACTAATCCCTTGCGACAATGAGTCTCGATCAACCCCTAATCTATCTTTAAATGGTCCTACAAGTACATGAATTAAGTCACGATTACATCAGATCTGGTGTAAAAGATTCTACCAAGAAGAAACCTGAAATGTGATACTGATATATCTCATGTTCAACACATAATTTACGTAACATGAAGTGTCAAGCTCTTCCATGTCATGGTGGAAAGTAGTTATGGCATGTTTAATATGGAGGATTAGATAATATTGTAAGAAAAAGTGAGAGAGAGAGAGAGAGAAGCTAAATCCTTGTAATTGTGTACCAAATATGCATTTAAAGATCTCCCCTACACCTAGGACGTTGTTTGGGCCAAGAGCCATAGTTAGTTGCTGTATTCTTCAAAAGAATCTTTCCCTAAGTTACCCTCAATATTTACTCCTTAAAGTTCAAGTAAAGAAAGGAGCTAGTTCTACTTACTAGCTCAAATGTAGCCAAATTCTCCATGGGATTTATTCACTTTACCGAAAGTATAGATTACAAAAGCAAGAAAATTTCTCTCTTATATTTGTCTTATCTTTTGACAAAAATGTAGTAAATGGAGAACATTCCATTAGACAATTCCAGGAAATCAGATTTCCTGGACAAGTTCAGCCACCATGTCAAGACTTCGAGAATTTGCCAATGTTCCATCTTTATTTGATTTCATTACCTAAATTACTATAGACAGATCTAACCCAACTTTTAAAGATTATGAACTACATAATTAAAGTACAAAAAGATTATACGTGACTCCTAGATCAGATTGAAGATGAAGCCAAAGAAACAACAATCATTGCACCATTTGGTGCTCAAAAGCAAACAGCAATATTGAGTACGATTCAATGGAAACACCTTCCATTAAAAGCAGAGTGAAACTGCTAGTCTTGTAACAGTTTAGTTTGCTAACAAAAATTAAATTAAGAAATCTTTGAGAACTTATTAATGTGTCTACAAGCTATCATACCACTTTTCAAGAGCCTTAAGATGACACAGGAGAAGCTCTTGATTTTAGTACCACAACCTCCAGGATACCATCTGGTCGAAAACATGGGGAAAATAATCTGGGGTCCACTGTTCCAGGCAAATTAAAAGATATGGTGAAAGGGCCAGCTGGGCAGAGATTTTGTAGTTTCATTTCATAGTTCTTCCATTCATACTTTAAATTTTGAGCATCTGATACAAATCCCTCAATGCGCACACTTCCGTCTGTGTGTATATCACACTTCAAATTACCTGTCATGAAAACTATTGTCAATTAGGTCATCTAGCCCTTTCCCTTTTAACAAGCATTCCATGAGGAAATCAGCTCCATGAACGTTCAAAATTTTCAAGACCATTAATCATGACAGTTTGCTTTATGCCACTGATGAAGTTTCCAAAAAATATTTTTCCAAGCCATAAGCAGTGTGCTTTTTGGATATATGTGAAGGCCATACGTGCTAAGTTCATACAATTACTGAGTAGGACTAGATGTTATAATAAACAAATTAGCTTTTTTTCTTTATTGCTACTAGTATTATCAATTCTCCCTACCAAACACGCCATACAAGACTTGCTTTTGCATTTGAATTTGGAAAGCTTTCTAACTTGGTACGTAGATTATGCATGCATGACAAGAGAAAAAAAGAATATGAAACTTACTACTTTTCACACCCGGAAGGGCAACTCGGAAAAGGTATCCACTTTCACTTTCTCCTATGTCAATAATACCAAGAGGCGGTCCAATTGTACCTCCTTTAGCACTTCCCGTCAAAGCCAGTTTCAATTCTGGAGATGTTGTGTTCAGTGCTGGATTCATGCTTCTGAAAATAGAATTATTGCCCAAGAAATGCTGGCTTACTGCACGTCACATGAGAACCAAGATGAGAGCATTGCATATGGACAAGGGGCTAGAAATGGGCTATGATTCCTTCTCTATTTGGAAATTCTTACATCATCTTAAGAACTTCAAAAAAACATAAATTGACACAAGATTGGAAATTGTATCAACAACATGTAAGCAAATTAAGGGAAAAATATTTTTGAATTACGTAATTGAAGCTGCATACTTGTGTTCCATAACTTGAAATGGTTTCTAATTCTAATTAGTTATCCAAAAATAAAATAAAAAGGAAAAAAGAAATTGCTTTAATGCATATATTAAATTCAGACATACCAAATCCATTCATGAGATTAAAACAAGGTGAACATCCAACAAAAATTAGAGACAAATGAATCGAAAAAGCATAGTCAAAATATGCTAAATGAATACAATATGGTTAGTGTTAATACTTGATTTCTGGACAGATACGTAATAACATATGCGGAAAATGGCCATATGGATTGATGAGGACATCAGCCAATTGTGTATTATGGACTTTTATTAATGCTTTCTTTAGTGGGCTTGT
>NW_019236075.1:247829-249523 GCF_002742605.1 Olea europaea var. sylvestris
AAATGATTCTCCCTACATGTGACATTTAGTATATTATAGACCAAAAATTGATTCTCCCTACATGTGATATTTAGTATATTATATATTATTGTAAAAAGGAGAATGAAAAATACAGTCGTTATGGATCCCACATAAAAGATAAAAAATCAAATATAATAACTTGATGTGATGAATGATGATCATATTTTTTATTTTAATGAAGAAATAATGGGGTTTAAGCATGACCTGTATCTATAATATATAACATTTATTAAAATATCACATTAAGGGAGAATCATTTTTTGAACGTTTTAATCCCCCTAAAATTCAACTAGTTCAATAATATCTTACTTTTCGTTTTTCAATATGTAATAAATACTATAAAATTATTGTCATTTGTGAATTTTTTGTTGTTAATTATCAATTAATTAACATTCACATTAATCTGGATTCAATGGATTTGCATTTGTTGAATTTTGAATTACATGAATCTACAATTATTATAGATGAATTTTTTCATATTCAAGTATTTGGAAATTTTAATAGGTGTTTAAATTTATGTATTAGCAGTTAATTTTTATGTATCAAATATAATATAAAAAGATTGTTCATTTATAGTATTTCATTTCATTATAAAAAATTTGAATAATAGAAATTGAGTTTTGAAAGTACAATCTTTCGTAAATTTCTATGCTAAATTTTATTTTCTTTAATTCGTCCGAAACTTATCAAATCCTCCAACAAATTGGCATCAAATATTACTTTTACATCACTTATAAAGTATTTTAGAATAACGTGCAATACACATCCAACGTTGACTAGTATATTAAAATATCACATTAAGAGAGAATTTTTTTGGAATATTTTAACCCCTACAATTCAATTATTTCAGTAATATATTACTTTTTGTTTTTCGATATGTAATAATTACTATATAATTAGTCTTTTATGAAAATTTGTGTTATTAATTTTCAATTAATTAACATTCACATTAATATAGATTCAATTAATTTCACTTGATGAATCTTGAATTATATGAATATAAAGTTATTATAAATGAATTTATTCATATTCATGTTTCTAGAAATTTTAATGGGTGTTTGATTTATGCATTAACAATTAATTTTTATGTATCAAATGTAATATAAAAAGATTGTTCATTTATAGTATTTCATCATTACAAAAGATTTGAATAACAGAAACTGAGTTGGAAAAGTACAATTTGAGTACAATTTTCTTCTTTTAAATTTCTATACTAAATTCTATTTTCTTTAATTCGTCTTAAACTCATCAAATCCTCCAACAAATTGATACCAAATATTATTTTTACATCACTTCTAAAGCATTTTAGAATAATGTATAATGCACATTTAACTTTGACTAGTTCCTTAAAATAAAATGAAATCTAATTATTAGTATGAAATGACTAATTTAACCCTCCTTCGTAAAATCAATTGAAGAAGGAACTGGGGCTTATATTCACATCAAAAACATATTCTTTCCCAAATTGAAAAACCTTATTCTCCATTAAATTCACAAAAATCATCTTCTCCTTCAAATTCCCAAAATACTATTGTTTCGCGCGGATAGTCGTTAACAATTAAAAAGGGATCAGAAGATTGTGTAAGGAACAAACATCTTGAGACAAAGTCCCAAAAAGAGGTGTTTTATTGGTGATGAATTTACAATTGGAACTAAACAGAATGCCTCCAAGG
>NW_019236075.1:253653-257320 GCF_002742605.1 Olea europaea var. sylvestris
ATATTTTTTTAAATATTTGCCATTAATGAACCTCATGTGCTTGGTGCCATCTAAATCTTCCAAATGATAGGCTCCATTAGGCAACACACTATTTACTTTATATGGTCATTTCCAATTGGGCGACCATTTGCCATACTTTGGATCTTTGCTATCCAAATGGAGTATTGTTTTCCAAACCAATTTGCCTAGGCTGAACGACTTGGCTATAACTTTTTTATTATAAAACTTAGCCATCCTTCGTTTTTGAACTTGCAATCTATCTAGGACGTCCAACTTTAATTCGTCCAACTCCAATAAGTTTTGAACTAGTGATTCGGTATACTCATCACCACTTAACTTATGTTGCAAACACACTCTGATCGATTGCATGTTGATTTTCACAGGTAAAACGGCCTCCTGTCCATAAGTAAGTTGGAAAGGAGTAATTTTGGTACTTGACCAAGGCGACATCCTATAAGCCCATAAGGCCTTGTTAAGACATTCGTGCCAATTTCTGGTATTTTCATCTATCATTTTCCTTATAATATTTTTTAAAATTTTATTAGAAGATTCTGCTTGTCCGCTGGATTGAGCGTAATATGGTGTGGAGTTTACTAATTTAACTCCAAACTCGCTCAAGAATTCATTCACTTGATCTCTATTTAAAGAAGTTCCGTGATCTACCATCAAAGTTTGTGGAATTCCAAATCTATAAATAATATGATCACAGATAAATTCTATGACATTTTTTTGGGTGAACTTCTTTAAAGGTATCACTTCTACCCATTTAGTGAAATAATCAGTTGCAACTATAACAAAGGTATGTTGCTTGGACGATGGGGGATAAATCTTCCCTATCAGGTCTATCGCCAACCTTTAAATGGCCAAGGTTTGATAATAGATGACATCTCTCGTGCTGGCGCCCTTTGTATTGGACCATACTTTTGGCATGCTAGACAACTCTTTGTATACTGAACGCACGATTCTCCCATCTTTGGCCAAAAAATCCATTCCTAATAATTAACCATCACATCTTTTGGCCAGCTTGATGAGCTTCACATATCCCTTCGTGCACTTCATCCATGATCGTCCTGGCTTCTTACAAACTTACACATTTTAGCAATATACCATCAGAGTGTTTCTTAAACAACTCTTCATCTATCAGTGTATAGTTTAGCAAACGCAACTTTATTTTTTTACTATTTCCTATATTAGGTTATTTAAGGAATCTTTTAATCTCTGTCCTCCAATCTATTGCATCTCCATCTTGTATGCAATGAATTTCAATCGTTCTTGCCCTTCTTTGGACCACGGGTAATATTGTTCCATACTCATAAGTAGACTTCCAATATAAAACCTTCGAGTACCCTAAGGTCATTTGGGCCAACTCATTTGCCACGTTATTATGTATCCTATTAACGCATTGAAGCTCTACTTGGTCGAATTCTTCCAACAACTCTTGGGCGATTTCATATAGACTTATAATGGAATCACTTTGGCACTTAAAATCACCAATCAATTGGTGAATGACCAATTGAGAATCGCCTCTAACGATCACATTCTTTACTTTCATATCTATCATTAATTCTAGGCTCACGATTAAGGCTTCATATTCGGCTTGATTGTTGGTGCACATCCTATCCAAAGTGAATGTGAACTTATAGAAATCCCTAAAGGATTTATCAATGCTACTCCTACTCCTGCACCTTTAGAGATTTTTGACCCATTGAAATACAAAACCCAAGGTTTTACTTCGAATGAATTTATTTCTAATTCAATTTCTTCAGGCATGTCAAGGCATGGATGATCGACCAGAAAATTAGCCAAAGCCTGATTTTTGATTGTCTTTTGGGGTATGTATTGTATTTCGAATTCTGATAATGCTAACGTCCAAAGGCCTACCCTTTGGTGTAAAATAGGGCGAGAGAACATATACTTAACCAAATTTACTTTGGAAATCAAATAAACGGTTATGGGCCGTAAATAAGCACTTAATTTTGTACATGTGAAATACAATGCAAGACATAATTTTTCAATGGCAGAGTAATTACATTCACATTTTGTTAACCGTCTACTCAAGTAGTAAATCGCCCTTTCTTCACCAAATTAATCTTCTTGCGTGACCATTCCAACTATTAATTCTTTTTCAGCCGATACATACACTTTCATTGGCCGTCTTTGGATTGGTGACACCAACGTTGGTAGACTTGATAAATATTTCTTTAGGCTTTCGAAAGCCTTTTGATGCTCTTCTTTCTAGATGAATTCCTTCTAATTTTTCAACTTTAAAAGTGGCGAAAAAGTTTTAGTTTTCCCTGCACAGTTAGAAATAAATCGTCTTAAAAAGTTTACTTGGCTTAGAAACATTTGCAATTCTTTTTTGTTGTTAGGTGGTTTGGCCTCTAAAATAGCCTTCGCTTTATTTTTATCAAGTTCAATCCCCCTTTTGTGTACTAAGAAACCAAGGAAATTTTCTGCATTAACACCAAATGCACATTTCAAGGGATTCAATTTTAATTTATATTGCTTCATTTGTTTAAATGAACATCTCAATTGTTCAAAATGGTCTTCTTCTTTAATGGATTTGACCACTATATTATCTACATACACCTCAACAAACTTGCCTATCATATCATAAAAAATCAGGTTCATCGCCCTTTGATAAGTTGCTCCTGCATTTTTCAGGCCGAAAGGCATAACTACCCATTCAAAACATCCTAGAGACCCAGGCCATCTAAATGCAGTTTTGTATATATCTTCCTCAGCTATATAAATTTGGTTGTATCCTGAATACCCATCCATGAAGGAATACATTACGTGTCCGGCAGTTGAGTCTACTAAAGAGTCTATTGTGGGCATTGGATATTCATCTTTAGGTGTTGCTATGTTTAGATTCGTAAAGTCTATGCACACCCTTAATTTACCATTCTTTATTAGCACTGGCACGATATTGAACAACCAATTCACATATCTGGCTGTTCTAATAAAGTCTGCTTTTAATAATCGCTCTATTTCTTTCTTAATCTCAGGAAGTACGTTGGGAGCAAAATGCCTAGGAGGTTGCTTATGAGGCTTAAAATTTAGCTTGGTTGGCAACCTATGTTCCACTAAATCTCTATCTAAACCAGCCATATGTTCATATTCCCAAGCAAAACAATCTTTATATTTCTTTAATAAAGCGATTAATTTATCACTAACCTTTTGATCGAGTATTTGGCTGATGAATATTGGGCGATCTTCTCCTTCATTGCCAATATTCACTTTAATCAGAGGGTTTTGTGCTTGAGCGTATCCAGGATTGGCGATCCTCATCACTTCATCATCCAATTCTCTTGTAAGCACTTCTTCTTCTAAACAATCAACCTTGTTGACTTCTCGGTCAATACTTTGTTCCAACTCGAACACTGCCAATTTGTCTCTCAATGCTTTCAAGGCTGCTTCTTCTTTTGTCTTGTCCTTGCATCTTTATTGAAAGCCATTAATTTGGCTTTGAGGGCCTGAATATCGGCCATTTGCCTTTATTGCTTACAACTCATTTAAAACTCATTGATTACTCTTTTGCCAATTACTGGCTCTTCTAGGGCCACGATGTTTGGCCTCATCTGACTGAACATTTCAGTGAGTGCATCCACCGAAAACGGCTCTTCACTCTGCGCGACAATTTGAGTTTCTTCTCCATCTTGGACTA
>NW_019236075.1:257808-286803 GCF_002742605.1 Olea europaea var. sylvestris
TTTTCCTTTTGGGCGTCCCATACAGCATGTAATAATCGAAAGAACGCCCAGACGGCTCCCCCAACAAGTCCACTTCACGAACTCCCTCTCGATGTAGTTGTTTCAACAGAGTATTGTACGATACTCCTCTTTTTCTTCTTCTGCTTCCAAATCAATTTTCTCTTCGATATCTGTCATACCATCATCTCCTTCATCATCGTAGGCCCCTCTAGAAGTTTGGCCTTCTTCATATTTCAGTACGCATGCTTCTTCTTCGTTATCCTCCCTCTCTTGTTCTTTTTTCTCTTTATTCTTGAACTCATTGGCTAGCAAATAGTTATTAGCCATGACAGGAGGTAACGTACCGAACTGAATAGTAAGGGACTGATCTGGATCTTCTCCATCTCTTCTGTCTCGCTCAAACTTCGACCTTCTAGAAAAACTTTCTGGCAATTCTTTCATCGATTCACCTGTACCGGTCTCCATACTGTCTTTGAGAATATTTTGATTGGCCACCTCGAGTAGCTTAGGCGTCTTAGGACGTGGCATTCCTTGTTGTTCCCTCATCATTCGTCCATAGTTCCGTTGAAAACGCCTTTGTTGGGTTCTAGTCATCTCGTTGAAGGGTATCGCCCTTCCTGCATTATACTGGAACGAATGTCATGCATTTCGTTGGCGAGGCTACGGCTTGAATGTTCTTCCATTATTCACAGGCCTGAACTGCCTCTCAAAAGACGGTCCCCTATAGAACAATATACCTCGCCCTTTACCAGGCTGAGCATTTGGGAAAAAACTAGGGCGATGGTGATGCTGTCATATCCCTAGTTTCTCTGTATTCCCACTCACTTCTCTTTTACATCTTGCACACAGGACGTCTTCATACTTTTCAGGCTCTTTCCCTTTGATACGTTCAAAGACACTGTGATGTGGTCCAGGGTCCTCTTCTTCATTATCTATAACCAACTTGAATTTTGGCAACTTGTTTTTGAAATCAGTCATCACCATGTTCACCCCAAGTGGCTGTGAAAAAGGGTTTTCATCCACTGCCATCTTCCTCTTATCCTCGAACGTAATTCGTCTTGATTCAATGACATCCTATAACACATGGCGAAAAACCAAACAGTTATTAGTCAAATGTGACCCTGCATTATGCCACTTACAATATTTTTTACCCTTAACTTGTTTAGGGTTTGGCAATTTATATTTATCGTTCAGCTTTATCTGCTTATCCTTATATAGTTTATCAAATATAAGGTTAGCTTTGGTTACATCGAACGAGAACATTCTAACCTTTTTATTTTCATCTTTTATAGGCTCATCCTTGTCCGACAATCTAGGTTTAGCCATTATAGGACAAGTATACGTGTCTCCTTTGATTAGTTCGGCCAAACACATTTCGGTTTGATCGTAATACTCGTTATTAATGGTATAAACATCAAAATTTAGGTCTCTATAATAAGTCCCTTTGCTAGAATTTTTCATTTTCTCTTCTTCTCTTATTAATCGTTCATACCTAATCACGTTCGCGCTCAATTGAAAAAGATCGAAAAATTCCTTGTCTTGGAACTTCTTTTTCAAATCAAAGCTTAGACAGCCTTGAGCGATTTTGACAAACTCCTTTTCGGGCAAAGGTACAAAACGTTTACTTCTTGCTGTCTTGAACCTTTGAAGGAAACCTTCTGCCCATTCCTTTGGCATTTGATGTAGATTCGTCAAATCGGCCAAAGTAATTTCGAACTCGGTCTTATAAAACTAAGAGTGGAACAATTGCTCCAATTGTTGCCATGTTTGAACAGATGCTGGCAAATTGATGAACCAGGAGAAGCTACTCCTGTTAATGAACTAGGGAACAACCTCATTTTATGGTAATCAGTTACATCACCACTTTGCAGTGTAAATCACCCTATGTGTTCTAGTGTAGACACCTCTCCTAAACCGGTAAATAGTGAGAATTCTGGCACTTTATACCCACTAGGCCATGGATATGCTTGGTCTACCCAATCATGATATGGCTTTGTGTAAGTCGGCCTAATGACAGGACGTACCCCAAAAGCCATCTGATCCTATATTATTTCCATAATTTGATTCCTCAACATGACGTTGGGGTCATATGGAATTCCTACAGGTTAGTTGACCGGTTGATTTTCTTGAGGCCTAATATTTGGTCCTTGGTTGGCAACAAAGTTGTCATGATTTGAGCCATTGTTAACATTAGCCTGAATATTTACTCCATCATTAACACGTGGGGCATTCTGTCCATTATTTAGACATTGTCTCTTACGTTTAGGTTACCCCCAAGTTAGATGTACCAATGCCACTATTTTGATTTGGCATTACACCATCCCCTGGTTTGAAGTAGAGGGACCAAAAGGTGATTCTAACCCTTGATTTGGACTTAGGACTGGGGAATTATGTCCCACAATTGTCCTAGTTTGGAAGTGATTTGCAAAAGGCACAACTGGCTGACAAATTTGGCCTACTAACTTATTCATTATTTCATTCAAAGTATTCAGTTGTTTGGCCATGTTATCATAGTCTGCATTCCCATTCTGGGTAAGTCTGTCTATATTATGAATATTTCGTAGATTTACCTGTTCAACGGCATCCTGTGTGAGTTCTCCAAGTAATGCACGCATAGTTCGAGGACTCAACTCTGTTATTGGTTCATAACGACTATGACTGCTTTGATTCTGTCCATCTGTTCATGGAGAGCTATGTTGCTCCTCATATCGCTCGATCACAGATTGGACTCCTCCCTGACTTGCTTCCTTATCAGATTTCTGAGGCATATTGTTTCACCTTTTGTATCTCCGACACCAAACACCAATGTCCCACTGGGAGTGCCAAATTGTTTCGCGCGGGTAGTCGCTAACAATTAAAAAGGGATCAGACGATTGTGTAAGGAACAAACCTCTTGAGACAAAGTCCCGAAAAGGGGTATTTTATTGGCGATGACTTTACAATTGGAACGAAATAGAATGCCTCCAAGAGGCGCAAGCACACGAGTACTGAAAAGAAATGTTTAAGTCTAAACTAAGAAATTGAAATTACATATTCTCTGTTTGAGAGTGTTTGATTCGGGGTCCTTTGCTCTATGTCTTTTCTTCCTTTTATATTCCCTTGATGATTTCTTCGTGATCAACCGCTTAGAAACTGCTTGATTGTTTTATAACTACCCACTTTCTTTATGGTGGCTAACGTGTCGTGGAACTGTCGTCTCTAACTGCTGCCACTACTCTTTGTCGTTCAACCGTCTTCATCTGAACTCCTTGAATCGTGGATAGTGATAAGGTTACTCGATAACTGTATTTCTGGATAACCATAACATCTTATGTTTGCTAAGATCCTGGGCGATTCGAAGGTTTGGGCGAGAACGGGGTCATAGCTCTGGGCGACTGTAAGGCATTTCATTCGCTCAGATCTTGGGCGTCTTGCAAGCTTGGGCGATGATGTTACAGTGTTCGTGGGCTTCCACTGCATTCATTAGTAACCCTATTTGGGCCTTTATCCTGAATTTTCCAGTTGGGTTTCATTATTTGGGCTATTTAATTTGGGGATTCCCTAATTGGACTTCATTCCCTGAGTTATTCGATTTGGGCTGCACTTTTAGTGTGTCAACAACTATCTTCTCCTCGATGTCAAAAACCACATCTTTTCATTCTTCTTGTGAGGGCAGATATTATGAATAGTTTTGAATTGAACGAAGACATTGATATCTACTAAGGAGGTGATTGTGGAGCATTTTGAGGTTTGAAATTTGTATTCAAATTCACGACGAGATCTCATTTAGGATTTTGGACCTTCAAAGAGAAGATAACTCCTCACACATAGCAATTTCGAATTTCTTTGGCACAAATGGCAAAGAAGTAGATTTTGTTATGGCGACAAGAGGTATGATCTTTCAAGTAAGTTGGTGGTTGGTAAACTCTAACACGTAGAGTTTTGGCAAGATGATTGGAATTTGAGCTCTCCTCAATTTGAAGAAAAGTTAGTGAGGAAGTATCTTAAGTGTTGAAGGGTGGCTCAACAAAATAATTAATTCATCAACAAAATCTGGTAGTGCAGTCATGTATCAGAAATAGCCTACATGGCAGCTTGATTTTTTATTTTTATTTTTATTTTTTTGAGGATCCTTAATGTCTGGATCAACTTTTGAAGGAGAGACCAAGTATGCCTAATTTTCTCCATGATTTTGTAGATTTTTAGCAGATGAAGTACCTAAATTTGAGGTTAATTCCAGCTTTTCCAAATCTGTTGCACTGGATTCCCTTTGATATGTAAATGGAATTTATGTCTCATTCAAGACATGAAATCTTCCTTGCTAGTTGGTTATGATTTGTTCAAAATCATCCAAAACAAGTTGAAGCGTTTCCTGTATTATTAACATGTTTATAACTCATTGAAAAAGAAAAGTTCACATTGCTTGAACTTGCCAATTTTAACGGAGCCGAGTTTGGAGCTCGTACTGTGGCTAGCTATTCATTAGTATCCAAACTCACCATTTGTTTTGACTTGATGGATATCCAAGGCATGTCTATATTTAGACAATCCCGTTGAATTTTGGAGGGGGATATCAATTCTTCGAGATTCAATGGATTGATCTGAAAAATCATTGGAATAAATAATTAATTTCTCAAAGAAATAAATAATAAACATTTAAATAATAATTAAATGATTATTTAAATGATAAATAAATAAATGTTATTAATCAAAATAGGCAATTAAAATTTAATTGATACAAATTTCTAACATTTGAATTAAATATTTACCTTTGCTTGTTCAATAAATAATTTAAATAATCGATTCATATAAGTAATTAAATCAAATAATTTAAATGAACAATTGAAACAAATAAATGATAAATAATTGGAATAAATAATTAATTGAAACGCACAAAAATAAATAATGAACATTTAAATAATAATTAAATGATTATTTAAATGATAGATGAATAAATATTAATAATCAAAATATTAATTAATGTTTAATTGAAATAAATTTCTAACATTTGAAATAAATAATGAAATATTTGCGTTTACTCTTGTTCAATAAATAATGTAAATAATCGATTAATATAAGTAATTAAATCAAATAATTTAAATGAACAATTGAAACAATTAAATGAAAAATAATTGCATAAAAATAATTAAAGTAAGTAATTAAAATGTAGATAAACAATTGAAATAAATATCTAACATTTAAAATAAATAATTAAATATTCGCTTAATAATTAAAATAAATATTGAATAAACAACTAAAGAAAAATATAACAAATAATTACATATTTATGTTTAAATGTTCAATAAATAATTTAAAGAAAATAATTAAATATACAATTATAATAAATAATTAAAATTAAGCATTCAATAAACAATTAAAATAAATGTTAAATGAACAAATAAACCATCGAAATAAATAATTTAGATAAACAATTGAAATAAATAATTAACATTTAAATAAAAATAAACAATTTAAATGAGTAAGAAATATAAATTTTCAAAATAATTTATATGTAATTAAATATAAATAGTCAAATTTAATTAAATAAAGAATTTAAAATAAATTTCTAACATGGATTAAAATAAATTATGAAATAAATAATTTTATAAAAATTAGGTTTTCCCTTTTTTATAAGTTGTTGTGTGTAATTTTTAATATTTTCTTTATTATCTGTTATTTCGTGCTTATATTACTTACAGTTCAGTTAGTTGAATTTTGTGACATTATGTTTCAAATGTTGTAACATTTGAAATTTTACAGGATAGATTACCATTTGGATGCAGCCTTGAGACAGGTTCCCGGTAAAGTTACGTCGAACTGTAACTTTGCCAGCTTCACAGCAGTGTTGACGTCGATCCTGCCTATGACCCCTGTATTCACTGCGATCTGTACAGTTCTCTAGACAGTTGATCGATTCATTACTGTGTCGACTGCTTAAGCCAGTTGATGGAGATGCCCTCCACTTTGATCTTGGGGGCTAGGTTGCCACATTTTCTATATTCGAGTTTACCCTCATCACTGGATTGAGATGTACGGGTGAAGAGGCAGCGAGGGCCAGTATTTTGACAGACAAGAGGCTGCTGAATGATTATTTTCATGGGCACATGACAGTGACACTGGCGCAGTTAGGAAATGCATTCAGGGGATGCGACCAGATGTCCAACAAGTTGAAGTTGGGGATGGTGTTTATAATAGAGAGTGTACTGATGCGTCATCACAGGAAGACGTTGATTGACATTTTTCATTTGCAAGTTGTTGATGACATCGCTACGTTCAACAGCTATCCGTGGGGGGAGAGATGCTTTTGCGATACTTTACACATCTTCAGGAGGGGGCATTCAATGCCTAGAAGAGATAGGTCGGCGCGTAAGTACGATGTATATGGCCTGCCGTTAGCTTTGCAGGTAAATGTTTAACATAATGCATTATCCATTTTTTTATTAAATTGTACATATAATAATCGTAATTATTGCAGATATGGGTCTACGAGACTGTTCACATCCTGGCTGGTCGGTATGTGAGGAGAGGGGATACATGCATCCCTCGAATGCACATCTGGCGAGCACAAGACAAGCCCCTTAGAAAACAGCTATCAGTTATCCTGATGATACTGTGGTACGTATTATATATTTGCGCTTTCTGTTGTATGTCATTTTCGAAGCTGGACACGTGGTCAGTAATTCGATGAAATATCAATATGTCAGCTTGAAGTCCTCATTGATCTGACACCATCGATCGAGGAAGAGGATCAGACTTATATCCATGAGTTGTTGACAGATCGTGCTGCTCGAGAGAGGCCTGAGTCCATCGTCGATCGGGACACGGTATGTTAATTTAATATAATATGTTGATTATCGTTATAATTTTTTAATTAAGTTATTGATTTGTAATGTTTCTTTTTTTAGGAGCGTTGTCGGCTATCACCTCCTCCGAGGGTGTTACATTCCCCGAGGATGTTGCCTCTGCCAAGAGTGTCACCTCCGTCGAGGGTGTCACATTCCCTGAGGACGTCGCCTCCGTCGAGGGTGTCCCCTCCCCTACATGCGATCACCTCCGTCGAAAGTGTCACCTCCCTGCATGAGATCACCGTCTCCTGCGTCCGAACACCTCCCACGTGGATCAGCTGCACGTAGTCAGAGTGCTTCCATCGATGATATGTTCCGACTTATGATGGAGATCAGAGGCGACGTGGCTGGCTTACGAGGCGAAGTAGCTGACTTACGACGTGATGTCGGGATGGTACAGGTGGGTTTAGTAGACCTTTATGCTGAGGTCGTAGCGATACGGGGCGACATAGTAGGCCTGCGTGGGATTGGCGAGTATCGGGATGGAGGGGGTGGCGAAGGGACAGGCGGCTATCAGGACGAAGGGATAGGCGACTATCGGGACGGAGGGACAGGCGACTATCGGGACGGAGGGGCCGGTGGTTATCAGAGTCGAAGAGGTCAGACGGGGTACGTTGACTCATTGTGGGCATCGGATGATGCATTAATTTTATATCTCGATAGCCCAATAGATATGGAGATGGAGATGGAGGATCAGGCCCCGATGGAGATGGAGGAGGAGGTCGGGAGGGTACCGGTCGAGAGGGTGTCGGAGGAGGAGGGGGTCCAGAGGGTGCCAGAGGAGGAGGTCGTGAGGGTGCCGGAGGAGGAGGAGGGGGTATCCGAGGTAGAGAAGGTACCATATCAGACGCCAGACTCGCCGGACGTAGTTTTTGTGTCGGAGGGAACGAAAGAGGTGGTCTCGATGGTAGGTGAAGGAGTGTCAGATATCGGAAGGGTTTCGAGTACTGTTGATGTGCCGGAGCTGGTGGTCGGCAAGAGGCCGAGGGCACCATCACAGTACGTTGTTTCTCTGTTTACCGTGGAGGCGAAATAGAGGAGGTTCGTCGACGGCACGCACCCGAATTTATTCAGGGAGGTGGACCACGCCAAGTGGAAAGCGTTCGAGGCGGAGTGAAATGCACTTATACCCGGGTAAGTATTATATTATTCGTTAAGGATTAGTATATTACGCATATGCTGACACATCTATATTTTTACTTAACAATTTATTTTCTTATTTTTCAGAGTCAGTCGTAAGATTGCTTATAAGACGATTTTGGACGCTTACAAGTGGTTTCACGACATCACAACTTCGGGGGCTTGGCTTGTCGATGATGTAAGTGAAGTAGTATTATTGCTATTTATTACGTATACATATTTTTGCGTTTTGCATTTATGAAATTAAATAACTCCTTTTTTAATTGGTGCAGCACATTGACTTCGCCATAGATTTGCTACGAGATCGAGCTGATCGACGTCCAAGATCGTTCAACATTCCTGGCCGACTTATATTGAACACTGAGTTCATACGTGCCGTTGATATTGAGTACCAGATGCTGCAAGCTATGGGTAGCAAGTACACAGTGCCTACATACATGATGGAGTGGGTCATAGGGATGTGGCTGAATGTACATTCCGATGTGTGTCAATCATCACTACATTGTAGTGGAGATTGTATTTGCCGACTCAACTATGTATGTGTATGACCCCGATCATTCATGTCTGACACAAGGTCAGCTCGAGCAAAATCTTGAGTCGGTGTCTGTGATCGTCCCCATGCTGGCTAGACAAGCGAACATTATTGTGCAGGACAGACTAACCATCGTGCGGGATACGACGACAACGAGACATCAAATATCGTAAGTGTTTATTATTTTATTTTTGTAATTTACAACTTACATTCTAATTAGACAGTGATGTGCTAATACAATATTTTGTAATTGTAGGGGTGATTGTGGCATATTCGCTATCAAGTATATAGAATTTTTGAGTGTAGCACAGAAGGTTGACGCAATCAACTAGCGCGTGGATACAAAATTGGAGAAATAAAATAGCTTGTGATTTATTTGAATTTAATGGTGATCTGTAGATATTGAGCCGTGTTTTTTTTAAATAATTGTACATATTGTAACGTTTAAATATTATATATTTCATTCATTCATTTGTAATTACGAAATAATTGTAAAACATATATTATTTTTTTAATATTTAAATTTTTTTTAGTTTATGTGTTTATTTAAATGTTTCATGACGTATTTATAATGTTTGGGTATATTGTGGAGAACGCACTGAGTTTTAAAAAAGGATTAACTTCAAATATTACGCAACTAATTAATGAAATATTAAAATAAAAAAACTAAATCTAATAATTAACATAAATAATTAACATTAAGAATATGTGTGAATAATTAATATCAATATTATAAATAATGTTACATAAACTTCAATTATACATCTGTTACGTTGTCATGCAGAGGGATCTGACTTGTACAAAATCTTCTAGTATGTTCTGTTGCACCGCACTTGCCGCACTTACGAGGCTGGGAAAATTCTCCGATCGATGGTAGTCTAGACGTACGTGTACGTCCAGGAATACGTAAGCCGACTGCTGGTGGCAACAAGTTATTCAATGAGAGAATGTGATCAGGAACTTCCCACTCGGCTTCATTCGGTACAGGAAATATGGTTTCGGCATATGTTACTCTCCAAGAACAAGTTGTGTAATAAGCACTGCATAAGGTGTGTGGTGGAATTCCTCTATACATAGCCACCGCCACTGCACGTGTACACGGAAAACTCTCCAACTGAAACTGTCTACATGTGCACGTGTTACGTGTACATCTCGCGGAGAAGCGAAACTGATCTAGTGGTTCTACATATACCTTCCTTGCCACCTCTAGAGTCTTGAAGAATTTATCTTCCTGAGCCGGAGTTAGCACACTTGTGTAACTCTGTGATTCCTCACGACGATCATGAAACCACTGTTGCAACTTGTTACGAATGTTCTCAAGCATTGTGAGAATTGGTAACTCTCGATCCTTCTTAAATAAGGCATTGAGCGACTCCGCATTGTTCGACGTTATCATGTTGTATCGATGTCCTGGAAAATGTGATCGTGCCCAATGTTCGATCCCCATCTCCGTCAGATACTCCCATGCATCATAGGATTTACTTTCGATTTCAACCATAAACTTTTCAAACTCTTGAAAACTGTAAGCCTCTGCTGCTCTCCTAAACAACGTAACGATGCCCTTGCCTCGATACTTGGTCTTCAGATTTTCTTGTATATGGTACATACAATAACCATGATGTGCCTCGGGAAAGACTTCGACGATACCGTTAATTATTGACTGCCCTCGGTCGGTTACGAATACAAGGTTCTCAACATCCCCAATTACTTCCCTCAACTTCGCGAAAAATCAACGCATTGCCAAATCATTTTCTCCGTCAACTATGCAAATGCAAGAGGGTAAATTTGGATGTTAGCATCTTGACACGTTGCAATAATCAACTTGCCCCCGTATCTCGCTTTGAGGGTTGTACCGTCGACTAGAATTAAGGATCGCATTGCGTTTCGAAATCCTCGAACGCATTGTCCAAGGGCTATAAAGAAATGCTTAAAGCGATTCTCGTCATCCTTCTCAATAAAAAAATGCCAATTCAGTATT
This sequence comes from Olea europaea var. sylvestris, assembly GCF_002742605.1. NCBI lineage: Eukaryota > Viridiplantae > Streptophyta > Magnoliopsida > Lamiales > Oleaceae > Olea > Olea europaea. The sequence goes on from NW_019236075.1 coordinate 268,283, forward strand.
AATTCTTCCCATGTTATAGTAAAACCTGACCAATTAAATAAACAATAATCATAATTTAAATAACTAAATAAACAATATTAAAAAACTGAAAAATTAACAATTGAATTAAATAATTAATTACACATTAGATAAAGATTCGATAAATAATTAAATAAACAATTGAAATTAATACCTGGCCAATTTAGCATAACTCTCCTCGGTCGAACCCATCAAGTCCTCCAACATGCATTCTTTGGCCTTCCAAGCCTTTTGATAGCTCATGACCACCCCGTACTCTCGACGAACGTCATTAATAATGTCTGAAGGTCTGTAGATTGTTCGTTGCTTGACATACAAATTTTCGTCATCGCGGACTATACGCGAACAATTAGAAGACCGTGGACTCGGTCTAGCCTGTGAGCTCCCACTCGACGCATGTCTCAAACGGGATAAAACAATCAAATTCTCGTTTGTAAAGTCATTATCTCTTTCGTTGTCTTGAACTACCGAGCAAATTCTGTGTGTAATAGTGACATCATGGTGAGGAGCAACTGTCTCTGGAACAGCTACAGCATCATCACGCACTATTTCCACTGTGTCCCAAAACTCATTCACATTACGATCCCCTCCATCGAAATCTTCTTGTTCACTCTCGAGGACATTCTTCCTCATCAAAGTTACGCAAATAGAAATCGCACGTTTCTGGGTCATTTCAATTAAAACCTTCATTTCAACTTCAGAAGTAACCGTTATAGGTGGAATTGAAATGGATGTATTCTCGCCCACTAGAAATCCCAATTCCATGGCGTACTCAGAGGGATCGACTTTCAACAAGTTCTGTATCTCATTGTACATTTCTGCATATGATGTACTGGATGTTATTATAAGTGCATTACAACCATATCTTTCACTCGTCCATTTTCACACCCATTGATCATTGTCATTATTTTCAAATTCACCAAAGTAACAAATCGGGACAGCAGCTGATCCCATATATGAATTAAGAAACATCATTTATTAAAAAAATTATAATTACGAGAATAAAATGACGAAAATAAATATGACACAAGAAAAAAAGACGTGTAACAGCCGGCCCTCTTCTACATTTTGCATTTGCACAGATGAATTTTTTTCCTTGTTTTTGCTAAAAAAAATTATACATCCATTTAAGATTGTAATATTTCATTTTTTTAAAATTATATGTTGAAATAAAATTTAAATATTCAAACAATATACTAATTTAACTAAAATGAAATTAAACATACGTACTTATACTTACCAATTTCAAGTGCCGACCGTGAGTAATACTTTTTTGTTGAGCCTTTGATAATTTTTTGAGATTTCAATGTTCAAGCAGATGGAAGAGGAAATTTCTTTTTAACTGTGTTGAAAAATCTGATAAATAAAGTGATTTCGTTTTGAGATTTAAGTGAGATTGTTTGGATTTATTAATTTTTTAAAGAGGGTATTATTGTCTTTTGGGCAAATGATATGTTTTTGTAATTACAACACATAATAAGGACAAAAATGACATTTACTCTTCAAAAGGCCCTTTTGGTGAATGGCAAAAAAAAGTTGGTCAATGTGGAAATTTGGTGTTTTGACTTGGTTATTTTAAAAAGTACCCCGATTTTTGGCTCCCTTGGGTATTTACAAGTTGTACGATTTTACTGTGTTATTCCACAATCCATTCTTGTTTACTGAATAATGTATTTTCACTTGGAAATTTAAGTTACCTAGAAGCTAACCATTATTATATTGTTATTGGGGAAAATCAAACAAAATTCTCTTTAATATTACAAGAAATTATTAGTGCACTGCATCTGTGTTGCATCTGTAATAAAAATAGTGCACTGTTCTTTAGCTGGGTCAACTTCAATCATATGACTAGTAACTAGGTGACCAAGAAACGCTATCTGGTCAAGCGAAAATTCACACTTTGAATTTGGCTTCATTTCTTACAGTTTCTAACATCATTCTAAGATGTTCTTTATGTTGATCTTCGTCTTGCAAGTATTTCAAAGTATCTTCAATAAACACCATAACAAATCGATCTAAAAATTTATGAAACACCCTATTCATCAAATTCATAAACATCGATGGAGTGTTGGTTAGACCGAAAGGCATCACAATAAATTTGTAGTGGCTATTCTCAGTCTAAAAAGTTGACTTTGGTTTATCACTTGACTTAATCTTTAATTGATGATATCCTGATCATAAATCGATATTAGAAAACACTTTCGCTCTTCTCAACTAGTCAAACAAATATTTTATTCTCGGCAGATGATACTTGTTCTTAATGGTAAGTTCATTCAGTCCACAATAGTCTATGCACATTCTCATGGTACCTTCATTTTTTTCTTAAACAAACAATATCCATGCTCCCCACTGAGAGACACTAGGTTGAATAAACCCATTAGCTAACAATTCTTGAATTTGAACTTTTAATTCTTCTAACTCTTTGGGTGCAATTCGATACAGTACTTTAGATATTAGTGCTGCTTCAGGAACTAAGTCTATCACAAATTTGATTTGCCTATCTGATGGTATACTTGGAAGATTTTTTGAAAATACATCTTTAAATTCTTGCACTAGATTTTTTGAAAATACATCTTCGAATTCTTGCACTATTGGTACCTCACTTATCTTATATTCTTGATGTTGTGTTCCCAAAACATTTACTAGAAGCACCTGACATGTTTCTTTTTCCAATATTTTTTTAGCCTTTAGCATCGAGATTACTTGTGGTTTAGGTTTGGTCTTTAATCCAAAAAAGAAAAATTCTTCTTTTCCTGTAGTTTTAAAAGACAATTCATTCTCTCGACATCGAATGGGGGCATTATTACAGCCCAACCAATCCATGCATGAAATTACGTCAAAGTCTTTCATATCTCTTATGGTTGTGTTTGCCTCAAACGTTCTTCCTTCAAGTTCAATCTGAACCGACTTAGCTATCTTATCAATGTTTAGCACCATACTTGAAGGAATGTTAACTTCTAGTATGCTATCAGACTTATCGTATGCAATAGTATATTTAGCTACGAAAGTTGATGAAACAAAAAAAATATGTCGCCCAAAAGTCAAATAACGTATAAGCAGGAAAATCAGCTATCAAAAGAATACATGTTATAACGTTGGGGTTCTTCTCTGCCTCTTGCTCAGTCATAGTAAAGACTCGAGCTTTCACTTTGTTATTCTTATCCGGCTTCTCATTTTTCTTATGAACATACTCTGTGCAATTATCCGACTTACCACACCAAAAACAAATATTTTTCTCATCGGATACTTTTATTTGCATTGTTTACCTCACTTAAGATAGGGTGGAATGGGATTGTCCCCACACTTGTTGGCATTGGCTCCACTATTTACATTTTTATTGTGCCATTTTTCCTTTCCCTTATCCTAGTTGTTCCACTTCCTTTTACCAACCATAAACTTATTTTGTTGGCTACCTTGACCATGATGGTTTGTACTTATCTTTATTTCATACTTTTCAGTACTAGCCCTTTGATATTTGATAGCATGAGCTCATTTTAACATTTCTCTATATGTAGTAAAACGGTGAGACATAAAGATCATGCTAATGTCCTCATGAATCCATTGCTGAATTCTCTTTATTTTCTTAGCTTTAGTAACTACCAAATGTAGAGCATACCTACTTAACCAGTCGAACTTCCTCTCATAATTAATCAAAGTCAAGTTTCCTTGCTTTAGTTGTAAGAATACTGTTTCTTTGAAGCCTCTAAATGCCTCAGGAAAGAACTTTTTAGTAACTTGTTCTTTGAATAGATTCCAAATCAAAGCGTCTTGTTGAGCCTGGATCGTAGTTTAGGACATTGACTCCTACCAATGACTTATCGTGAACATAAACTCCGCGCACTGTACTTTTATTGCATCATTGGCATCTATAAGTCAAAAATTCGTTTAAACTTTTGAACCCATTCATTGGCATCTAAAAGATCACCCTCACCGTTGAAAGAATGTGGTTTATACATTCTGAAAGTTTTCACAATCGAAGCTTTAGTCAATGTAGCTACATGGTTAGATTGCGGGGCTTGCCTTCCAAACATTTTGCACCACTTGCAACAAATCTCTTATTAAAATCATTCTAGTTTGGTTGCGTCATTTTCTTTAGACAAGAAAATAAATTTTCATCCATTAGACATGCACACCACCAATTCGAGAATGAAATTTTAAAAGAAAAGTGCATAACGCCATTTATAACTTAAAACCCCAAACTTAACTTAAGAAAGTTTATATGTCACTTGAACTTAATTGAAACTACAAAGAAAAACAATTGATATCGTTCTTATTTATTTATTTGATTTGTCTATCTATAGGCCTTCTACATCCCCTCTCAATTTTCCTCCATGTCCTCTTCGGGGTCCTTCTCTATCGCTTCCTTGATGATCCTCCATTGGTTGATTTATCTCATCAATCTTTAATGGTTGAGTAGCCTCATCGTCTATCGTCACTCCTAAATTTGAACAGGAATGTGAGATTACTTCCCTGAAGTAGGTTCCCAATAATCTAGAAGAGTATTGCAAAACATATTTTATGTCATGAGGATTCCTCGATAAAATTACCGATTCCATTTCTTTTAATAAAAGCTTGCCAATTCCCTCTTCGCGAGGTGCTAATGTATCCAAGGGATATCGAATGGCTTGTCGATCACTAATTTGATAGCCTGCATTCTTAGCTACCACCCAATGCTCATGAACACTTTGCACATGATCCTTTAATTCTATGGAATCATCAACTTCAAAATCCAAATACGCCCTAATCGCTATTTCTAAGGTGCTGACTGGATTCCTTCTTCTTCTTCTAGCCGGTTGTTTTCTTATAGCAATTTGTTACCCACAATTATCACAGCCAAATACATTTTTTGTTCACAACTAACAATAAAATTCGTGAAAATTAACTTTAGAATTCCATGAAAATGTTCATACCTAAGTTGAGGATGTGGGTGATTGATGGATACAGAGTACCGAGGAGAATTCAAATCCTTATCCAACTTTTTTTTTTTCGAACTTTTAATACTTCTTCTTAAGCACATAAGAAAATTTGTGCTGAACTATTTATTTAAAGCTTTTAAACACATAACATACTGTTACTACAAGTTCTCATTTAAATTACATCTACACATGTAACTACATAAATAAGATTTCTTTCATATATCAATAATGTCTATAGAATCAATTTTTAAAATATTGGGCTCTTATACCAAACTGTAACGACCTAAATCTTGAAATCTGAAATTAGTACGAAACAACAACATTCTTTTTTTCTTTTAAAAAATCGAGTTAAATTAAAATTTTCTTAATTTTCTTTTAACTTTGTAGTTACCATTGCCTTATATTACAAGTTTTAAAATTTATTGGAAACAAATGATTTAAGTTAGATAACTTTGATTTGTTAAATAATGAAACTAAAATGAAGGGTTGAAATGAATGTTAGGGTGCATTAACGAAGTTAAATTCAGCAACGCGCTACCCAACAATCAAGCTTAGTTGGACCATCTATTGGAATCATAATTTTATGAAATTTTTATAATATTTTCTAAACTCATTCAAGTCCAACATAGTAAAATTTCAGAATTTTTAAATATCATTTAGGAATTTAAATAGACGCTCAAACATGTGAAAAAAACTGTTCTCGAATATACTAAACACAGCATGTGAAAAATGTCATAACTTATCCTACTGACCTTCAATTGACTTGATTCCAAAGACAACGGATAGAAGACTCATAGTCTTTTCAAAACTAGTTTTGTCCATGGTTCAATGAATTCTGTTCTAGATGATGTGACAAAGTTTAGGCAGTAAGCTAAATATTTTTGTTTACGTAGAAAGTGTGAACTTTAAGCTCAACGGGACTAATTCACATGGTGCACTCTTTTGGTCATAAACATATACACATATTTACAAAGTGATAGGGAAGAATTTACATTTCACATAGATGAATACAGGCAAATTCATGATTTTGAAGAATCCATTGGGGTCGTAAAAATCGATTGTGACCATGCATAAACTTCTTTGTTCATAATGATTCCAAAGACAACGGATAGAAGACTCATAGTCTTTTCAAAACTAGTTTTGTCCATGGTTCAATGAATTCTGTTCTAGATGACGTGACAAAGTTTAGGCAGTAAGCTAAATATTTTTGTTTACGTAGAAAGTGTGAACTTTAAGCTCAACGGGACTAATTCACATGGTGCACTCTTTTGGTCATAAACATATACACATATTTACAAAGTGATAGGGAAGAATTTGCATTTCACATAGATGAATACAGGCAAATTCATGATTTTGAAGAATCCATTGGGGTCGTAAAAATCGATTGTGACCATGCATAAACTTCTTTGTTCATAGTTTCAAAAATTTTAACACATATCACAAGTATACATATATATACATAATGAGCAAAAAGGGTAAATACTTAGCACCACCTACCTTGATTTTCTTGAAATATAAAGGAATAAAATGTGTAAATGCCTTTTTCCTTCACACACTTGCTATTCATTTAAGCTTAACTTAACATAAAAGATGTATTTGAGAGAAAATAAAAGCAAATTCGAATTTGAGGAGAGGTGCAGTGAAAAAGTGACTTTCCCTTTCTTGAACCTCTATTTTTAGTGAAAAAATTATATTATCATTAACCTTGTTAAATTGAGTTTTTAAATAAGATTTTGAAGAGCTTTAATCCCATAAAAAATAATTCTTATAAAAAGTTCTATAAAATATTTACATAATGAAAAATAAAGGAAAGTAAATTATCCATACGGTTTGTAACAAATCTCTATGAATGCCCACTAATAAAACAATTATTCCATCGATTAACTAGTTTTCTCAATGTGGAAAATGATGAGTTTTCAACTCAAAAATAATTTTGTAAACATGTCTGTATGGTGATTTGAACTTAGGTTGTCTATGTAAAATATTATACAAATGACATTGTGGCAATCTAATTATTCATACTTAAATGGGCCGAGTCTCCATAGCTCTTTTCTTAAATGGGCACATCATCGAACTTAAGAATATAAAATTCGGGACCTTAAACTTTCTCTCTGATAAGCCAATAATTCTTAAAAATCAAGGATATTCACATACAATTATCTCAACTTTTTAATTTGACAATTTCATCCAATACTCAATTGGTGTATTACCATCACGTTCATCGTTGATTATCATGTTGTGTATAATAATGCATGCATTTATTATATCATCTAATAAATGTTTATTCGAAAAATGTATCAATCCTCCAATAATTGCGAATTGTAATTGCATAATGCCAAATGTACATCCTTCTTGTTTATATTTATATATATGACGACGTGGATCATGAATTGTTGTACAATAATAGACCATTTGAATATAGAATATCAATTAAATAATAACTCATGTTATATTCTTTCAATTGAATGACATAATGATGGGAAGGGCAATGCCTTTAGCGAGGTTGGGGAAAAGATAGGATGCTTCCAGCACATTAATATAATTATTTGAACTTGAGTACTCCTACTTTTCATGGTGCAAGGAATTTCATGCAATAATGATAAATCGAGGTTGTAGCCTTGAGCTCATGCAATGTTGGCCGTTCTAGGATTGCACTGTAATTGGACAAAAGGTCAAACACAAGAAGATTGGCAAGCATCCATTATAACTCATTTTATAATGGGTATATACTGGCAGCTAAATAATAATTCATGTTATATTCTTTTTCTTGAAAGGAGTATTGAGCGGGAGGAGCAATTCCTTCAGCAAGGTCGGAGAAAAGATGGGATGCCTCTAACACATTAATAACATTGTATGAATTTGGTAAAACAAAATATGCATGTCATATTCAACGATCATAATCACCTACAGCCTTAAGAGTAGGACCTTGCTTCAACCTTATCCCCATAGAGCACTCCCACTTCTCCTAGTACAAGTAATTTCATGCAATAATGATAAATTGAGGTTAGAGCCTTGAGCTCGAATAGTATTGGTCGTTCTAGGATTGCATTGTCATTGGACAAAGGCCAACCACTACAAGATCGGCAGTCATCTATTATAGTATCAATTCACAATTTAGACACATATAGAGATATAAAAATCAACGTTCCCAACTCATTTAATAACCTCTCTCGAATAGAACCAAACATATCTTCACATGTGATCTTCCTATATTTCTATAAAAGATATGGACGTGAAAAGAAGCTTTAAAACACAAGAACATTTATAAGATCGTGCAAACTATAATAGTATATCTCTATCATTTATTGAACTTTACAATAATTGTTTCCGTGTGACAAATTCCTATTCATATTCCTTCTCTCAAATATCAATAGAAATTACAAGACAATCCTCTAACTAACATCAAGATTAAATTCAATCCTTTAAACTAACATCTATATTAAATTCAGCCCTCCAACTATTCTAAAATGATAAGTAGGTCATCAAACTACTCAAAAGAAACATATTGGTCCTCAACCTATAAAAAGAGGCAATCACATCCTCCAACTATTATCAGGCAACACATTGATCCTCCAACTATATAGAAGTAGCAATTCTATCCACAACTATTCCATGTGGACAGTTTCATCCTCAACCAATCTTCATGAGTCAATTCATCCTTTACCTACCATCAAGATGCAATTCCAGTCTACAACTATTCAATGGTGACAATTAGGTCCTCCATCTATTCTCATCAGTCAATTCCATCCTCTAACTATATAGAGGAGGTAATCTCATTTTCAAACTATTTTCAAGCATCAAATTGATTCTCCTACTATCTTCAAGTTGCAATTTCTTCCCAAACTATTCCATGTGTATAGTTCCACTATCCACTTATCTTCACGATTCAATTCAATCATCCAACTATTCATTGGTGACAATTGGGTCCTTTAGCTCCTCAATCTATTGACAAGAGGCAATCTCCTCCTTAAAAAATTTTCAGACAACAAATTGATCCTCCTACTATCTTCAAGTAGCTATTCCGTCCCCAACTATTCCAAAAGGAAATTTCTTCTTGCAACTATCTTCATGAGGCAATTCAGTCATCTAACTAACCAGGGCCGGTTCTAGCCCAAGGCCACTAAGGCAGTGGCCTTGGGCCTCAGGGTATAATGGGGCCTCAAAATGTTTTTGAAAGCCCAAAAATAACTATTATGGAATTTTCTCATTTTTCTTACATTAGATATTTTATGGTAGTGCAAATAAAGGAGGGGGCCTTTCTACCAATAATGTCTTTCAATTTATTGTTGCTTTTGAATTTTGTTTTTAAATATAAGATATTTTTTTATAATAAATAGTAGGCACCATCCCATAGTTTCATAAAATTTTTATATTATACTTCTTGAAAACGAAAATTGATTCTCGAACCAATCAAATGATGAGTGAGTATCAAATGAATAATATTTCTTATCATGAGAAATTGTTCGATTCGTCCATGTTTGATGCTCATATGCTTGTGAAAAAATTATGTGTAAGGGCCTCATGATAATTTATCGCCTAGGGCCTAAAAATTTTCTGGACTGGCCCTATAACTAAAATCAAGATAAAATTTCGTTCAACAATTCAAAGGAGACAATTGGGTTCCCCAGTTATTCCCCGATGAAGATTTAGTTCTCAACTATTCTCATGAAGTAATTCCATCCGTTATTCCTTGATGCAATTGCATTCTTCAACTATTCTCTCTCCTTTTCACATTTAGTGCTATACAGATGTATCTTTCCTCAATGTCCCACTCAATTTCTTTTCCTTTCAAGCACATATATTTTTATCCAAATTTAATCGATAGAAATTAAGTCTCAAGTATTTGAATCAGTTGAAATTTCCCTTTTTTTAGAGTAAAATATCAATTGAAAAAACCTGTGCAACTGGTCCCTGGCCAAATGGTTCATAGTTCGACCGCCAAGTTGATGGTTTTTCTCCCATTTTTTACTATGCGGATTTAAAGCCATAATCAAACCGGTTTTCAGTCTAAAATAGAAGAATTGTCACTTTGAGTCTCTTTAACATGCTTTCTTGTTGCATGAAATTGGTTACACAAAATTTGTAAATCCGGACCCAAATCGTGCACAAAGTTCGTAAACTACAAATGCTCGTTTGTATGGTTTAAACCTTAAAAAAAGAATCTAAGAGCGAAATTGATAATACTCGTTTATTTTCAGGCGGAGCATCAATGACTCGAAAATTTATTGACTATAAATAGTTCGAAGGAAATGAAGATGTTCATTAAGCAAATTCAGTGAGAAATTTGAGACGAAATTCACTTGGTTGTTATGAGAAACAACTATATATTCATAAAAGAGTATCATTCTCAGCATCAAAATATGTGACTAAACTAGTATTGAGAATATATATAGATATGACTTTAACATTTGCAATATAAAAGGGGAGAAAAAAATGATTAAGGCTTCGATGATTTCTAGACCTCAAAAATGATATTAGTTTTTCGACCAAACAATGAAATTTCAAAAACAAATCATATGTTAGTTGACGTAATTCATCAACCAATTCTTCATTGATGTTGCATCTTTAAATAGAGGTGTAAAGTACATTATTCCACATATTCTTAAAAAGAAATAGTAGAATACATGGAAATAATTCTGAGTAATTCAAATTGAATCAATACATAAAAATAAACTCGAAAAGTAAAATTACTAATAATAAAATTTCTAAATATAAAGATGGGATCATAACAATGTTGTCTAAAGGAAAGTTTGGGTATTTGAATCATATAAAGAGAGAAAAGATTGGGAAATTTGACCAAATGGAGGCGACATTAGTTTGTGAAAACGAGGTGGTAAGCTGGGATGAGAGTGTGTATATCAAGATCGAACACACACACCTTTTGTCAGCTCATTCCATAGCTCTAACGTTGGAGAACTCGAAACACTTTTGGTCAGAATTCAGTGGTCAAATTAAGTCTTGTTTCGGGGCTCCATTAATTTTAAAATTCAATTTTTTTCTCTTCTTTTCAATGACATTTTCTAACAACGTAACATTCCATAAAAATTCAAAATTTGTCATTCTTATTTAAACACACATTTTTTAAAAAATTACTATTATAAAATACATTTTTTTTCAAAAAATTGTCCCTTATTTGAGCATCATTTTTTTTTTTTTATCAAAATGCATTTTAGAATAGTATTTTGTTGAAAAATTTGTGGTTGAAAAATAAGAAAAAATTTTAATTTTGCTTGCAAAATTATTTTATACGAGAATGTATGGTTAAAAATGGATTTTTGAAAAAATGGGAGCCAAACATAGATTTAATTATAATGGAGCTCAAACAGGGGCTAAATCTAGAGTTTTAAATAAGAATGCATTCAAGATATTTTTTCAAAACTTTTTTTAATCACATTCTCTCATGAAATAATATTATACGTAAATAATTTTTTTTCTTATTTTCGACCATACATTTTCCAAAACAATTACTATTCCAAAAAACATTTTTTTTTCCCAAAATTTCATTTTAATGGAGCCCAAACAGGGGCTAAAGATTATCAATAGGTGGTGATCGAATTGCAAACACTAGAATTTGAGAAATTGAAGAGGAGAAGACTACTTAAATTCTCATTCGAGGTATGAGATTGCTATATGTAGAAACAAAACAACTTGATCCTAGGTAAGTGAAGGTACTAACAGGTTGTGTCAAATTTGTTCAATAATAATATGCTAAAATAAAGCCACTTGATCCAAGTAAAAAGAATAAAAATACTAGGGTCAAGTTGAATGCTCAATTTCAAAACATGTTCAATATAGAACCCATAGACAAATAGAGGAATTAAATAAAACTGTTTTTCCAATCTACTCTACAGTTTGTTGGTATTTAGCAAATTTATCATTTATATTGTTTTCGCCTATGACAAAACATTTTTGCAAAGCATAAACATGTTTAGTTCGACATACTTGATGAGATGTTTATACAATGAACAAGATTTCAACCTTTTCTAATCTTAATATTAAACTACCGTCCAACTCACCAAATAGGTCAAAAAATCATTGAATAATTGTGGTGATCACGTTGTATGTGGTAATGATAGTTTAGCAACAAACTTAAAAAAAAAATAATAATAAATAAATGAAAAGAAAAGGAAAAGTACCAAACTTGCTGTCTTCTTTAATATTTTCTAGACTCCAACTTATTTTGAAACATTCTTTGTTATATGAGAGAATGGATTTATTTAAAGTAAAAGTGTCTAAATTTGACCCGTCAAAGCCAATCATTAGAGGCAGAGATTGATTTGGGCATAGGAACCTTAAAGTTGTAGAATCCCCCAGTCCTCAATCTCGATATAACTAACGGTTTTTCGATTTTTTCAAAACTTGCTTCCAAATGTGTCTTTGTCCCCCTTTAATTTAGCAACAGAACCAACAATCAAGATTCACTATATAGTTTACTCATCCACCTTTTCTTAGATATATATAACCTTGTAAATTCCAATCTGTTCTATCCATTATTCCTTTCTTTCATTTCCATCTTTCTAAATTCTTGCCTCTATTTAGCTTTACTGTGTCATCAAGATCATCATTCCTTCATGGAGGTATAGCCCTTTTTCTCTGCCCTATCAGTCATTTCTACTTGCATTCTTACTCATGTTCAAACTCTCCTTCACAGACGATTGAATTGAAGGTGGAGATGGTTGGCATACACGATAGAAGATTGAGGAAGTGCCTGTCAAAACTGAAAGGTATATGCACATTTCTCAATAAAATAATATTACGAAGTACATTTTTCTCTCTTATTTTCAATCACACATTTTTTAATAAAATAATATTACACTCAAACCCAAAATTTTTCTTTATTTTTTAACTACATTTTCTCCATTAAATTACTATTCGAAAATGCATTTGGAGGAAAAAAAGGGCCTCAAACAGGCTCATACATACATACTTAGAATTGAATGCTGATTTCTCCATTTTTGTTGCAGGGATAGAAAAAGTAGAAGTGGATGACGATTGTCAGAAAGTAGTGGTGACAGGTTATGCACATAGAAACAAAATATTAAAAGCAGTAAGGAGAGCTGGTTTCAAAGCAGACTTCTGGTCTCCACAAAATGATCTACTTAATGCATATGCCTATGGAAGCTTAAGATTCAACAACTTCAATTTCTCCTAGAAATATCGATTTTTCCTTTTCTTTTTTTGCCTTTCCAGTTCTCTATATAGGAGGATACACCAAAGAATATGTTTTTTGTCTTTCTCATTTTGCATTTCTAAACAGAGGTGATACAGTGGGAATGGAAGATACTTAAATTTATCAGTTTCTTGATTTTTGGTCTGAAATGGATACTTTTATTGGGGAAACAAGCTGAACGGGGCTGCACACTTGCTTGTAGTTTAAGTTAGAGAATCTAACACGAAGTTTAGAATCCTTTTCTTATGAGTATCCCACATCGAAACAAAAACAAAGATTAAACCACTTTATTAATCAGAACAAATTGAAAACCAGCTGCCGAGCTTGGAAACTCAAGCTTGTAACCCAAGTGGGGGCATTATGGTGTTTGGACGTTATTCAAGCCCAACCGACTGGATTCAGGTTTGCTACTCGCTGGCCTGCCCATTCTAAGCAAGGAATTGTGCATTGTAGTCCAAGCGAAAGCATGGGCTGCTTAGCTCTTAAAGCGGAGGGGACTGCGTCAGGCTGGTTTCACAGAGCAGCGAGAACCTCCCGTTCTTTGCAGTGGAAGGATAACGGGCCACTGCTTCCTGATCCATTGTAGTCAGATGGGTTTGTTCTAATCGGACATTCACTTTTATCAATTTTTTTTTTCTTTTGCCAAACTGTAAAATCGTACAAGCCGATTCTGTTCTACTCCAGCTAGGGGAAATCCTGTGACCAAATTTATTGGTTGGCACAGCAGAATTTTCCTGGGTTCACAGGGTGAAATCAATGGAAAACACCTAAAATTCTGTTTGCCCCAGAAACTGTATTAACAGGCAGACAGCGCTGTTTATTCCTTTCCTCTTTAAGATTTTCCCACTACCTTTTAATGTAAAACTTATATCTATAAACATAGTAAAAAACATGCGGTTGATAAAAGTAAAATCATTAAAAAGATCTAATATTACACTTCGTAATAATCGAATTTGATTACAGTTTATAATAAAGATTTCGATCTATCTATTATTTAACATGAATTAAATATAGAGTAGGCATAAATTTAAAAAATCATGCCTTTCATTTCCCATTCAGTTTGTTATTGCTGAATAATACTACAGCACACATTTCGCTTTCATAGATGCCTAATCTAACTAGTTAGTTTCCCAGTTCTAAAGTAGATACATCAATGTAACAATTTGGAAGTACATAAAATTAAATGAGCACATCTGTTTATTGGATTTGGACTATGACTTTTGCTTCCATTACTTTAATAATTTGTTTGTGAAAATTAATCTTTTCTTTTAAATAATTAATGCACAGTCGGGTTGCTCATTTATAGATATATAGAGTTAGGCATGAAAGTATTACCCTTGATCGGGTCCACGACGACTTACAGTCGTCGTGCTACTAGCTTGTTCATGCTTGGTGTGCTTATTGATCTTTGACAGCTTCTCCAAATTCAGCAGAAATCTATATTGGTGAATTCCTCTTTTAATTTGATCAAAGAATTGAAATTTAAAACTCTTTTTAGTTGCATTTTTGTTTATAATTGATGGTCAAAGAAGTAACAGACCTTTATGGTCCTTCAATTTTGTTAATTAATTTGACTAAAAAAACCATATTGTTTTGAAAAGTATCATCTTATGTTACCTTTTAATATAAGTATCATATAACGTTGATGTTGATCTCCAAAATCTCTTTGTCCATGTTGTCAACAAAATTTTCCCATGTCTTAAATACCTATATGTTTCCCACACACTTAGTCACAAATCGTTAGGCACCAAGATCATCTTTCGACGAAAAAGAATAGGTGATGGTCGATACTCGAATGATCAAGTCAACTATCGGTACAAATAGGGAAGGGTGTGGGAAAGACAAATAAGAAGAGACTTGGCTAGTGTTATGAATGTGTACCACATTATCTCTTCATGGCTACTTATAGGGAAAGAGTTCTTGTGGATGTAAATCAGGATATTGAAACCCAAATTCCATGTGGCGTGTTGTCATTAGTCTTAGGATCCTAGACGAGTTATGGTAAACTCTTCTTGATGGATCCCGTTCCTTGTAAGAATTGATTTCACTATGGAGATTGATTTCCCAATAAAGGAGCGGGCCTTGCCTAGAAGCATTGGTTTGGTGGGCACATTAGGGCCTCGCCCACTATCTTGGTAGAGCAGTTCAATGCAACATTGATGCCATCACCTGTTATTCCTAACATCATAAAGGATAATGTGGTATTACATAGGGTCACTACAAGAAATAAGGGTTTTGCCAACCTAAAATTTAGTCGCTAAAAGTCTAATATTAGTCAGTATTAACAATCCCTGAATAGGAAAATTTGGTCGGTAGTTGGTCGCCAATAGTCAACCAGCAAATGTTTTCATTCACAAGAATGCATTTTAGTAAAAAATGATGGAGTTTTTTACTTACTAACATGAAGTTGGTCGGCAAACCTTTTCATAGACCAGAATGCATTGTAGTCGGAAACGATATAGTTTTTTACTTACCAACACCAAGTTGGTCGAGAATGATAAAGCCTTTTGTTGGCTATTTTTTGAGTCAGTAAAATTTTGATCGTAGTCAGGAAAAATAGAGTTTGACCACATTCTTCAGTTGGGGAAAGTAAGATAAAAACTTTTCTTTCCTAAAGACAAGTTTGTCGACCATTTTTTTGGGTCTGTAAAATTCTAAACTGAGTCAGAAAACATATAGACTAACCAAAATCGTTAGTTAGGGAAAATACACCTTTGCCGACCAAAAAATTTAAGTCGGGAAAAATATGTGTATGCTAATAAATTTAATCCTGATCAATCCACATTTCTCGACTTTGATTTCAATCGATAAATATGATTTATTTTATTTTACCTGTGCAATAATCAAAATTTCAAAACAGATTGAAAGCCTAACTAAAACACAATGAACCAATAAAAAATTAAAATCAATATACATCAAAAATCAAAACGCGGCAATCACAATTCAAAAGCCAACAAACTAAATACAAGGCAAAATAATATATTATACCTTTACAATGCACTTCTAGTTCCAAAACATGAGCAATTACATATACGCATTAGTACAAAATAATAGCATAGGCAATAAAAAGCCTGGTCAAGTTCCTAAAAACGAGAAGACAAGTGTAGTGCAAACTTGTAACATGTTCAATAATAGAGTACGAATTATTAAGATTTAAAAACATGTAAATGCGATAAACTTTAAACTAATGATCATCATGTGCCTCGTGACGGTAATGGATGACTAGTGGGCACTTTAGGGCTAACTATTCTAGTAGTAGCACCTGGCATTATCTCCTCTAACAAGGCAAGAATACGCTCATTCTGGCTCTGCAAGTTATGCACAACTTGACGAAGTTCAGCATTCTCTCGTTGTGTCGTGTTCACACGAGATGTAGCACGTGAAACCTTTAGCCCCCTACCCAAACCCCTATAGTAGCAAGAAGTAGTGCCAAGGACCTTAGTCGCTATTTCATTAGCAGTAAGTTGTACTCCTTGACTCTCCCTTTCTTCTTCCTTAAAACGTGCCTCTTGTATGGTATACATGTCTATCATCTCCTTCTGCATAACAATTGGAAAGTACTAATGCAAATAAAGTAGTAAAATATTTCTTCCATTAAGTAATAATAAAGTTAAATAAAGGCGTAAGTATTTATTCATTACATATTTCTCCTCAGCCACGAGATGGATCTAGCCTTTATTATCCTTATAATGTGTAGTCCAGTTCCATTATCTTATTTAAAGAAGTAAGAATAAGGGTTCATTGAATTGAAATTACTTTTCCAATAAAAATGGATATATTTCCTTACTTACCTCCATAGATTGATATTGAATAAGGGATCTAGAACTAGGAAAATGGGTAAATTGTTGTTGCGATCTATTTTCAATTTACCTTGGATCTTTTCTGTGAAACACAATTAAATAGAACTGAAAATAGTCAACAAACTAAATAAGGTAACAAATAAGCATAAATACCAATGAAAATACATATAAATGTAGTAGAAACCGCTCACTTCCCCAATAGTCACACAAATAATCCCAATCAGCTTGGTCACAAACTTCTTTAGGCTTTTTTGCTTTCCTATGACCTATTGGTTGGTCTAGATACTCCTTGTAGTGTGCCTGCAACTCATGTCGAAACTCCTTAAAGGAAATGGCCATTGATTTCTCCATGAACTCTTTAAGAGTTGCATATTTATCATAATGTATGTCAATGTTGGGAAAACACCTCCCAAAGATAGCCCAAAGATCGAACTAAGTTGGCAAAGTGAAAATTTCCAAACCACTTCAAGAACAAGAAAATGGGGAAGAAATGATTTTCAATATATAAATGAAGAACAATGAATTTGGATTACTTGAACAAGCCTCAAGTTAATCCCAAGAAAAGAAAATAGCTTTGAATTTATACCCAAGAAGAACAACCTCTTACTTGTTAAATTCAATCCAAGCTCTCTCTCACTTTTCTCTCCAAAAATCGGGTTCTAAGAAGGGGAAAAAACACCAGCTATATATAGAATGAATCGGGCGCCATGGCGCCAAGAACAAGCAGAACCATGGGCGCCATGGCGCCAGCCTCACTGTCCATTTTTTCAAGTTTGGGCGCCATGGCACCCAATCATGGCGCCTAACTCCCTGCACACTTCTTTCTCACAATTCTCCACCTCGTACATCATTTGATAGACCTCAAATTTTGGACGAACACAAGAAGAAGAAGCAAGCACCAACTCGGCTGCACCATTCAAACCATGGTTGCCTACGTACCCATAACTCGGGATCAAGCCTCCGTAGTTCACCTCCACCTCCATAAACTCTCCACCTCATTTCAACCCCGCCCCGAAGGGCCATGCCCTCTCGGGCATATCAACATGGACTAATGTGAAGCAAGTCCAAGCAATGTTGAAACTTGCTACCCGTCACCACTTTGGTTAACATGTCAGCTGGGTTCTCATTTGTGTGTACTTTCGAGAGTGAAATATCACCTGACGTCAATATGCTTGGTTCGAGCATGATGAACCTGATTCTTAGCCAAGTGAATTGCACTCTGGCTATCACACCACAAGTCCACACAATCCTGCTCAATCCCCAAATCATCTAGAAGACCCCATAACCACAATGCTTCCTTCACTCCCTCTGTCATGGCCATAGCCATATACTCGGCCTCTGTAGTAGAAAGAGCAATTGTAGCCTGTAACATCGATCGCCAACTAACTGGGGCACCATGTATGCAAAACACATATCCAGTAGTAGATCGTCGTCTATCTAGGTCACCTGCATAATCCGAGTCCACAAACCCACTTATATGACATGCATCTCCACCAAAACATAGACCCGTATCCGCTGTACCTTTTAAGTACCTCAGGATCCACTTCACAGCTTCCCAGTGTGCCTTCCCCGGATTCGCCATGAATCTACTGACCACACTCACCGCCTGTGAAATAT